>NC_036866.1:45523269-45567311 GCF_002910315.2 Salvelinus sp. IW2-2015
TATGAATAATATAATGCTGCACTGTGATTATTATTCTCTTTAGGTGTACTGTATATATGTCCTCTTCGGTATGTTAGTCTTTCGTTGATATTATGTATCTTAATGTATGTATTATGTATTTTAGTGTATGTATTAATGTCTCTTTATGTATGTATTATGTCTCTCTTTAGTGTATGTATTATGTAATCTTATAGTGGTATGTATTATGTATCTTAAGTGTATGTATATGTCTCTTTAGTGTATGTATTATGTCTCTTTATTGTATGTATTTATGTCTCTTTAGGTATGTATTTTGTCCTTCTTAGTGTATGTATTATGGTCCTTTAGTGTATGTATTATGTCCTTTTCTTTAGTGTAGTTATGTCTCTTTCGTGATATTATTGATTCTCTTTCGTTATGTATTATTATGTCTCTTTCGTGTAATTATGGTCTCTTTAGTGTAATGTAATTATGTCTTCTTTAGTGTATGGTTTATGTCTCTTTAGTGATGTATTATGATCTTTAGATCTATGTATTAGTTCTCTAGTTATGATTATGTTTTCGGTAATTATGTCTCTTCTGTATGTATTAATTATCTTCTTTCTGTATTATTATGTGTCTCTTTAGTGTATGGGCATTAGCCTGGGATGTCTGTAGAAGAGCACACTGCCTCGTGCGGTGCTCTTTGTCCCATGGGAACTCCAAGTAACTATGCATGTGGTGAGAGGGGACATGGGACAGACAGGAACTAAACCCTAGCCCCTACATAGGGACACAAACACAGACACGCACACCACACACACATATACATTAAGACACCCTGAAAAAAAAAATGTCACATACTATTTACTATTATTGGTAAAAATACCCTTGCTGCATGTAATCATATACAGAAACATGATCCTGGTCCCCAACATCTCTAACCTCTCATTAGTACCAGGCACCACAGCCTGCTCAGTGCTCYGTCACATATCTAAACCAGGGGCAATGAGTACTCAGATATGAGGGGGAAACGTTTTGGATCAACACACTACCTACTGTACCACMGGCCCACAAGATCTTAAGGACCTATGTCGCTTTCTCAAGAGTAAAGCTGGGTGGATCTGGAGCCATGCACCACCTATAGACAGACATTGCAAACTGTTGAAGGAGCTCAATGGCTAACTGCTCTCTTATCTGTTATGTCCCATTTGAATCGCAGTGTGTGCTGTGGGTGTGTTTGGTCAKATCCTATTGAGTGTACAGGTACTGTACAATACCTACATTATTCACCATTGCRGTCACATACAGTACATAAAACGCTGCACGTATAAAATAAGGAAAATCGGTTTGTGGTGGTAAATAGACGGTATTAGCTCTTTGGTTGCTATGGGGATTCTCCCAGCCTGGACAAAGCACACTGTACATGTTTCCATATGGAAAGTCTATGGGCCTGCAGGGCCCCTGATTTGCCATTTAGCCTGCGGCCCTAATGACAGCATATTTTCCCTACATACAGTGTACACTATTTTTGATCATATCCCTATGGGAGCTGGTCARAAGCAGTGCACTATATAGGGAAGAGAATGGAATGTCGCCGGAGGGGATGGCTGATGTTTTACATGCTCATAACCAATTGTGCTATTTWGTTTTTTTGCAATKTTTGTAACTTGTTTCTTTACTTATTTTGTACATAATGTTGCTGCTACCATCTCTTATGACCGAAAATAACTTCTGGACATCAGAACAGCGATTACCCACCTTGGACTGTAAGAAAAAAATTGATTTAACGAGTCCGACGCGAAGGACATACCGCTTTCTCGGGAACGGGCCCAATCTCCGTCATTTGCGTGAAGAAACGATGGATACAAAGGGGGCGAAGGTCAGGCTGCCTTCTGAGAATTCGTAGCCAAGTGAGTAAACTCCCACTGCCATCCGTTCTATTGGCCAACGTGCAATCATTGGAAAATAAAATGGATAACCTACGATCAAGATTATACTACCAACAGGACATAAAAACTGTAATATCTTATGTTTCACCGAGTCGTGGCTGAACGACGACATGGATAATATAGAGCTGGCGGGATTTTCCATGCACCGGCAGGACAGAGAAGCTACGTCTGGTAAGACGAGGGGTGAGGATGTGTGTATACTTGTCAATAACAGCTGGTGGACGATGTCTAATATCAAAGAAGTCTCGAGGTATTGCTCGCCTGAGGTAGAGTACGTTATGTTAAACTGTAGGCCACACTATCTACCAATTGAGTTCACATCTATATTATTCATAGCCGTCTATTTACCACCACAAACCGATGCTGGCACTAAGACSGCACTCAACCAGCTGTATAAGGCCATAAGCAAACAAGAAAATGCTCATCCAGAAGCGGCGCTCCTAGCGCAGGTAAACTTAAATCTGTTTTATCTMATTTCTACCAGCATGTCACATGTGCAACCAGAGGAAAAATAACTCCAGACCACCTTTACTCCACACACAGAGATGCATATAAAGCTCTCCCCCACCCTCCATTTGGCAAATCTGACCATAATTATATCCTCCTGATTCCTGCTTACAAGCAAAAATCAAAGCAGGAAGTACCAGTGACTTGCTAAATACGGAAGTGGTCAGATGACAYGGATGCTACTCYACAGGACTTATTTGCTAGCACAGACTGGAATATGTTCCGGGATTCACCAAATGGCATTGAGGAGTCTAATACCTCAGTCATTGGCTTCATCAATAAGTGCMTCGATGACGTCGTCCCCACAGTGACCGTACATTCATATCCAAACCAGAAGCCACGAATTACAGGCAACATTCGCATCTAGCTAAAGGCTCAAGCGGGACACTAATCCGGAAGCTTATAAGAAATCCCGCTATGCCCTCAGACGAACCATCAAACAAGCAAAGCGTCAATACAGGATTAAGATTGAATCCTACTACACCGGCTCTGACGCTCATCGGATGTGGCAGGGCTTGCAAACCATTAGACTACAAAGGGAAGCACAGCCGAGAGCTGCCCAGTGACGCAAGCCTACCAGACGAGCTAAATGCCTTTTATGCTCGCTTTGAGGCAGCAACTCGAAGCATGCATGAGAGCACCAGCTGTTCTGGACGACTGTGTGATAATGCTCTCGGTAGCCGATGTGAGCAAGACCTTTAAATCAGGTCAACATTCACAAAGCCACGGGGCCAGACGGATTACCAGGACGTGTACTCAAAGCATGAGCGGACCAACTGGCAAGTGTCTTCACTGACATTTTCAACTTCTCCCTGACCGAGTCTGTAATACCTATATGTTTCAAGCAGACCACCATAGTCCCTGTGCCCAAGGAAGCGAAKGTAACCTGCCTAAATGATTACTGCCCTGTAGCACTCAAGTTGGAAACCATAAAGTGCTTTGAAAGGCTGGTAACGACTCACATCAACAGCATCTTCCCAGATACMCTAGACSCACTCCAATTCGCATACCRCCCCAACAGATCCCCAGATGATGCAATCTCAAACGCACTCCACACTGCCCTTTCCCACCTGGAAAAAAGGAACACATATGTRAGAATGCAGTTCATTTACTACAGCTCAGCATTCAACACCATARTGCCCACAAAGCTCATTACTAAGCTAAGGACCCTGGCACTAAACACCTCCCTCTGCAAATGGATCCTGGACTTCCTGGCGGGCCACCCCCAGGTGGTAAGGGTAGGCAACAACACATCTGCTATGCTGATCATCAACACGGGGGCCCCTCAGGGRTGTGTGCTTAGTCCCCTCCTGTACTCCGTGTTCACCCACGACTGGATGGCCAAACACAACTCCAACACCATCATTAAGTTTGCTGACGTCACAACAGTGGTAGGCCTAGTCACCGACAACGATGAGACAGCCTATAAGGAGGAGGTCAAAGACCTGGCAGTGTGGTGCCAGGACAACAACCTCTCCCTCAATGTGAGCAAGACAAAGGAGCTGATCGTGGACTACAGGAAAATGCGGGCCGAACAAGCCCCCATTAACATCGACAGGGCTGTAGTGGAGCAGGTCGAGAGTTTCAAGTTCCTTGGTGTCCACATCACCAACGAACTATCATGGTCTAAACACACCAAACACACCAACACCTTTTCCCCTTCAGGAGACTTTGAAAAGATTTGGCATGGGTCCCCAGATCCTCAAAAAGTTCCACACTCCTGACCAGTTGCATCACCGCCTGGTATGGTAACTGCTCGGCATCTGACCGTAAGGCGCTACAGAGGRTAGTGCGTATGGCCTAGTACATCACTGGGGCCAATCTTCCTTCCATCCAGGACCTCTATACTAGGCGGTATCAGAGGAAATCCCCCAAAATTGTCAAAGACTCCAGTCACACAAGTCATAGACTGTTTTCTCTGCTACCGCACRGCAAGCGGTACCGGAGCTAGGACCAAAAGGCTCCTTGACAGCTTCTAYCCCCAAGCCATAAGAYTGCTGAACAATTAATCAAATGGCCACTGGATTATTAACATTGACACACCCCCTCCWCCATTTGTTTTTCACACTGCTGCTACTCGCTGTTTATTATCTATGCATARTCACTTCACCCCTACCTACATTTACAAATCACCTCGACTAACCTGTACCTCCGCACATTGACTCATTACCGGTWCCCCCTGTATATAGCCTCGTTATTGTTCAATTATTGTGTTTTYATAATTTTTTACTTTWGTTTATTTGGTCAATATYTTCWTAACTCTTTCTTGAACTGCACTGTTGGTTGAGGGCTTGTAAGTAAGCATTTCACGGTAAGGTGTACTACACATGTTGTATTCGGCGCAGGTGACAAATAAAGTTTGATTAGATTTGATTTGAATAGGGTCCCACTTGGGAGGTACCCTTGCCCTGGCTGTAACAAAGTCTTTCCTGTTGGAGAAGATGGATCCCTTCAGAGCGGAACAGCAGGACTGAGCAGTGGGAGGGCATGGTGCGTGTGTGTGTGKGTGTGTGTTATTGGACACTGTACTTCTGGATTTTGTTAACGGTTTGGGCAGTCAAGGAGGAGTGAGGCCAAACACAGCCATAGTCCTAGTAGATCGAGGAATGGAAAGGTGGGGTTCTATTCCAGAGTAGGTCCAGAGTTATAGAGTCAGGTCCCAAGAATATCATGTCAATTGCATGGGACCACCTCTAAAACAAGATCGCTCAGTATTCTGACACTCACTAGGTGTCAAATGAAGAAATGAATGAACGAAAGAAAAAATGAACAAACCAATGCATTTATGAATGGATGGATGAATGACTAAATGAATGAATGAATTAACCCACAAATGAATGAATGGGTGAATGAACGAATACATTATTTAATGGATGAATGAATAAATAAATGAATTGATGAAAATCTTTTYTTTTTTTTTACGTCTATAAAGCATGAAAACCAGCCTGTCCTGTACCGAAGCAAGGTGTGCCTACTTTTGTTTGCACTGCGGGGTTAGGAAATAACATGACACATTCTTAACACTGAACAGAACACCTGCAGAGTATTTGCTGCTGACAATTAAAGTAGATCTAGTTGAATATTTGTTCAGTTCACCCGAACTGAATGAGTCATTCACCTTTTGCTGTGTACCTTTGTTTGACTAGGATGGTCCTACTGTACATGCACTGCTGCCGYCGTGGGACGTTTAGTCAATATTTGTGAATAAACAGGTGAGGCCAGCAATACGCAGAAGGGCACTAGGCTAGCCCATTCATGAAGTCCACACTCTGCATGGGAAAAATATTCTCAAGCACACCACTAACTATACTGTATATAGAATAAGCCGCCATTAATCACTTTGAAGAAATACTGGTGTAATCATGGAAGGACATCCACTTCTTGATCATCATTGAATCACTGATTTGTGCACATTATCAAAGATAGAAACGTATGAAAGGATGATGAATGAATGAACCAATGAATTCATGACATCCACTTCTTGATCATTATATACTGACCGAATTATGCGCAAAATCAAAGACTAAAATAAACGAACGGATGATTGCAGCTGCAATGCAACTTCATTTCATACACAGCTGTTCCCCATTGGGAGAGTCTTTCGGCTTCTGGATCATTCATTCATCTTCCCAACAGCCTCTCTTTCTACCAGTTCAGAGATGCAGTTGATTTAAAAATGAATGGGGGCTGCCTCTGCTGCAGGCAGCATTGTCCTGGCCAACCCGGCTCTCTCCACCACTTCTCCCTGACCTCCCCACATTTGACCTTTCACCTGGAAGGCCAACATTAACTCTCCGCTGATTTTCCAGGGGCTCCCGACCCTCCTCCAGACCCTCCCGGGTCTGCCCGGAGCTTTCCGTGAGAACATTCCTAGGGGGTTGTYATCTAAGATCAGCCTTTCTAGCATTGACCTTTTAACTGTGTCCTGGGCCCTCTTGATCTCCAGGGCCCTTGTTACCCGGCACCCCTGCATGGAGGGGAGAGGGAGGGGGTCTACAGGGGTCTACTGCTCTGTCTCAACCAGCAGCCCACCCAGTCTGGCAGCTAGGAGCTTGGCCTACAATCCTCCTTCCTTGTCTCTCTTTACCTCCTCAGCCTAACAGAAAACACCTGCAGCTATGTGGGCTATACAACAGAGGTATTTCATGTATTTAGGGTAACAGGGACTTCCTGACCGATGTGGCCTATCCTCCCAAACCTGGGTTCAAATACTATTTGAAAGCATTTCAAATACTGTTTTGGGATTGATTTAGCTTGGTTGGCGCAATGAAACCAATACAATAGCCACCAAACTGCACCCCCCCCCCCCCCCCCCCTTGTGCACTGCAAGCAGGCTAAAGCAAACGCAATTAAAAATATATACATATTTCAACCCAGGTCTGGTAGCCATACCCCAGGCCCTGAATTCTAGTTTGCTCATAGCATGGAGTCTAAATTAGCATCACAATCACTTTGCCCCAGCATTCATCACTCAATGATGTAACCAGGACAAAACAGTGAAAAATGTTCACAAGGTTGTGCCGGATAGGTTACCATCGTAAATCACATTAAATAGATTACTGAGTGACTCAAGAGTTGGGTGAAGGTGCTGTGATATTATGTAAAGGTAAAAAGTMTTGCTTTTGTTCCAATAGGAACATTAGGAATATATACAGAAATATTAATGTGAGTCAATGATCTGAAGAGATACACAACCTAAACTTTGCTCTTGCAACTTATCTTTGCTTTATCACTTTACCCGTTTGTTTATTTGACTGAAAAAAATGTTGTTTCTGGCAGCTGGTTGGTGTGTGAAGGACAGGACAGGTGATATGAGATAAAGTAAAGGTGTGCAGGYGACGGTTTCTATCTTAGAAGACAAGCCCGGTCAGGCTGCTACAGAGTCATCTGGTGTGTCATCGTGTCATCCCACCTGCAGAGGGGTAGGGCTTATCTGTAACTCTGTGTGTGGGAAGATGAAAAGGTATTGCTATCAGCTAGGCAAAGAGCAGTATATATGTATGCATGTATGTATGTACTGTATGTATGTACAGTATGTACACTACCATTCAAAAGTTTGGGGTCAATTAGAAATGTCAAAAAATGCATTTTTTGTCCGTTAAAATAACATCAAACTGATCATAAATGCAGTGTAGACATTGATAACGTTGTAAATGACTATAGTAGCTGCAAACGGCTGATTTTTWATGGAATATTTACATAGGCGTACAGAGGCCCATTATCAGCAACCATCACTTCTGTGTTCCAATGGCACGTTGTGTTAGCTAATCCAAGTTTATCATTTTAAAAGGCTCATTGATCATTAGAAAACCATTTTGCAATTATGTTAGCATAGCTGAAAACTGTTGTGCTGATTTAAAGAAACAATAAAACTGGCCTTCTWTAGACTAGCTGAGTATCTGGAGCATCAGCATTTGTGGGTTTGATTACAGGCTCAAAATGACCAGAAAAAAAGACCTTTCTTCTGAAACTCGTCAGTCTTTCTTGTTCTGAGAAATGAAGGCTATTCCGTGCGAGAAATTGCCAAGAAATTGAAGATCTCGTACAACGCTATGTACTACTCCCTTCATAGAACAGCGCAAACTGGCCCTAACCAGAATAGAAAGAGGAGTGGGAGGCCCAGGGGCACAACTGAGCAAGAGAACAAGTACATTAGAGTGTCCAGTTTGAGAAACAGACGCCTCACAAGTCCTCAACTGGCAGCTTCATTAAATAGTACCCGAAAACAACAGTCTCAACATCAACAGTGAAGAGGCGACTTCGGGATGCTGGCCTTGAACTCTTTGGCCTGAATGCCAAGCATCACGTCTGGAAGAAACCTGGCACCATCCCTATGGTAAAGCATGGTTGTGGCAGCATCATGCTGTGGGGATGTTTTTCAGGGACTGGCAGACTAGTCAAGCTCGAGAGAAAGATGAACGGCGTAAAGTACATAGAGATCCTCTATGAAATCCTGCTCCAGAGCGCTCAGGGACTCAGACTGGGGTGAAGGTTCATCTTCCAACAGGACAACGACCCTAAGCACACAGCCAAGACAACGCAGGAGTGGCTTCGGGACAAGTCTCTAAATGTCCTGGAGCGGCCCAGCCAGAGCCCGGACTTGAACCCGATCGAACATCTCTGAAGAAACCTGAAAATAGCTGTGCAGCAACGCTCACCATCCAACCTGACAGAGCTTGAGAGGCTCTCAAATCAAATCAAATTGTATTTGTCACATGCGTCGAATACAACAGGTGTAGACCTCACCATGATATGCTTTCTTACAAGCTCTTAACCAACAATGCCATTCAAGAAATAGAGTTAAGAAAATATTTACTAAATAAACTAAAGTTGTTTTTTTTGGCCACTCTTCCGTAAAGCCCAGCTCTGTGGAGTGTACGGCTTAAAGTGGTCCTATGGACAGATACTACAATCTCCGCTGTGGAGCTTTGCAGCTCCTTCAGGGTTATCTTTGGTCTCTTTGTTGCCTCTCTGATTAATGCCCTCCTTGCCTAGTCTGTGAGTTTTGGTGGGCAGCCCTCTCTTGGCAGGTTTGTTGTGGTGCCATATTCTTTCCATTTTTTAATAATGGATTTAATGGTGCTCCGTGGAATGTTCAAAGTTTCTTATCTTTTTTTATAACCCAGCCCTGACCACAACTTTGTCCTTGACCTGTTTGGAGAGCTCCTTTGGTCTTCATGGTGCCCCTTGCTTAGTGGTGTTGCAGACTCTGGTGCCTTTCAGAACAGGTGTATATATACACYTAGATCATGTGACAGATCATGTGACACTTAGATTGCACACAGGTGGACTTTATTTAACTAATAATGTGAATTCTGAAGGTAATTGGTTGCACCAGATCTTATTTAGGGGCTTCATAGCAAAGGGGTGAATACATTTGCACGGACCACTTTTCCATTATTATTTTGAATTTCTTTTTTGAATCAAGTTTTTTTTGTTCACTTCACCAATTTGGCCTATTTTGTGTATGTCCATTACATGAAATCCAAATAAAAATCAATTTAAATTACAGGTTGTAATGCAACAAAATAGGAAAAATGCCAAGGGGGATGAATACTTTCACAAGCCACTGTATGTATATCCAGTGCCATGAAAAAATACTTGCCCCCTTTCTGATTGTCTCTATTTTTGCATATTTGTTGTACTAAATGTTATCAGATCTTCAACCGAAACCTAATATAGATAAAGGGAGTTTACAAATAAAAATCAAATGGATACATATTTAATTTATTTAATAAACAAAGTTATGCAGTACCCAATTCCCYTGTGTGAAAAAGTAATTGCCCCTTTACACTCAATAACTGGTTGTGCACCATTAGCTGCAATGCTTCCTGTAGTTGTTGATCAGTCTCTCAGATCGCGGTTGCRGAATTTTGGCCCACTCTTGCATGCACAACTGCTTTAACTCAGCAACACAACTGCCATAACATCTCACTTGGAATTAGGTCTAGACTTTGACTAGGCCATTCCAAAACTTTACATTTTTAGTTTKTTTAACCATTTTCATTTTTGATTGTGTGTTTTTGATCATTGTCTTGCTGCATGACCCAGCTGCGCTTCAGCTCCAGCTCACAAACAGATGGCCTGACATTCTCCTGTAGWATTCTCTGATACACAGCAGAATGCATGGTTCCTTCTATTAAGGCAAGTCGTCCAGGTCCTGAGGCAGCAAAGCATCCACAAACCATCTCACTACCACCACCATGCTTAACYGTTAGTATGAGGTTCTTACTGGGGAGTGCAGTGTTTGGTTTTCACCAGACATAATGGGACCATGTCGTCCAAAAAGTTGACTCAAGTTTGATCGCCAAGTGTCTTGGAAGATTGAGTCAAAAAGATGAGTCAAAAGTATAACTTTTTGAACGACATATACAGTATGTACAGTGSCTTCAGAAAGTMTTCAAACCCCTTGACCGTTTCCACATTTTGTTGTGTTACAGCTTGAATTTAAAATKWATTAAATGAAGTTGCTTACTAAGACGACATTGAATGTTCCTGAGTGGCCTAGTAAAAAAAAAATGGCTATCCAGCAATGACCAACAACCAACTTTACAGAGCTAAAAAGAATAATGTGTAAATATTGTACAATCCAGGTGTGTAAAGTAGTGAGTTTAATAATAAACAAAACAGAGACCAATGCAAGACACAAGAGTAGCRTAGGGACATGGAACAACATCAATACTGCCTGGGGAATAGAGCCTAATCATACGGAGCAGATGCGCGTAATWATTGATACCAGGTGCGCGTAATGATGGTTGCCAGGACMGGTGGTTAGTAAACCGGCGACGTCGAACGCCGGAGGGGAGGAGCGGGAGTAGACGTGACACTCGCCAACATTTGATCAATTAACTTATTTTATTGCTCTACAGCGGTCCACGTGGTTTTGATTATTGCATCAAATGTTCCTCTATTCTCACTGTCTTCAAAGGCCTGTTCACTGATAAGCTAATCTTAACAGCTGAGACAGATAGCAGCCACAGGGTGGGAATAGTCATAACATGGACTATGAGTCTTAACATGATGAAACTAGTATTTCTAACAGGTGTGATTGTCTGGCTGACGGAATATATTGATGTGTTCTAGACRGGTAGTTATAGGCACTTATAGCCACGTATAAACCCCCGCATGATTGTTTTGCCACTTACCTACTGTATCTCAAGATGAATGCACTAACTGTAAGAGAGACTGGATAAGAATGTCTGCTAAATGACAATAAAAAAAAAACACTTTTATGGAGTGTGGCTASTGAAACCTTATGGCTTAGATATGATGTGATATTGAAACTAAAAGTGAGATACAGTGCCTTCAGAAAGCATTCATACCCCTTGACTTATTCCACATTGTGTTGTGTTACAKGCTGAATTCAAAATTGATTTAATAYATATTTTTCTCACCCTACACACAAAACCCCATAAAGACAAAGTGAAAACATATTTTTTAGAAATGTTTGCTAATTTATTGAAAATTCAATACAGAAATATCTCATTTACATACATATTCACACCCCTGAGTCAATACTTCGTAGAAGCACCTTTGGCAGCGATTACAACTGTGAGGCTTTCTGGGTAAGACTCACAACGTGCAACATTTGCCCATTATTCTTTCGAAAATTGTCACAAYCTGATCTGTTTCACCTGTACTTGTGATTGTCTCCACCCCTATCCAGGTGTCGCCCATCTTCCCCATTATCCCCTGTGTATTTATACCTGTGTTCTCTGTTTGTCCGTTGCCAGTTCGTCTTGTTTGTCAAGTCAACCAGCATTTTTGTTCTCAGCGCCTGCTTTTCCCAGTCTCTTTTTTTCTCGCCTTCCTGGTTTTGACCACTCTGCCTGCCTCTGACCCTGAGCCTGCCTGCCGACCTATACCATTGCCCCACCTCTGAATTGTTGACCTCTGCCTACACTAAGCCTGGCTGCCGTCCRGTACCGTTGCCCCACCTCTGGTTTACTGACCCCTGCCTGCCTTGACCTGTCTATTGCCTGCCATTTTTGGAATATTAAACCATTGTCAATTTGACAAGTCTGCATCAGGGTCTTACCTTGATTCGTGATAGAAAATTCTTAAAGCTCTGTCAAATTGGTTGTAGATCATTGCTAGACAACCCATTTTCAGGTCTTGTCATAGATTGTCAAGTAGATTTAAGTCAAAACTGTAACTCGGGCCACTCAGGAACCTTCACTGTCTTCTTGGTAAGCAACTCCAGTGAAGATGTGGCCTTGTGTTTTAGGTTATTGTCCTGCTGATAGGTGAATTCATCTCCTAGTGTCTTGTGGGAAGCAGACTGAAACAAGTTGTCCTCTAGGATTTTGCCTGTGCTTAGCTCCATTCTGTTCTTTTTATCCCGAAAAACTCCCCAGTCCTTAATGATTACAAGCATACATGACTCAGCCGCCAATATGCTTAAAAATATGGAGAGTGGTACTCAGTAATGTGTTGTATTGGATTTKCCCCAAACATAACACTTTGTATTCAGGACATAAAGTGTGTTGCTTTGTCACATTTTTCACAATWTTACTTTAGTGCCTTGTTGCAAACAGTATGCACTTTGATATTATGGGGTATTGTGTGTAGGCCAGTGACCAAAAATCTCAATTGAATCCATTTTAAATTCAKKYTRWAACACAACAAAATGTGGAAAAGGTCAAGGGGTGTGAATACTTTCTGAAGGCACTGTATCTTATCTGGGTTCAGTGTTCCAGATGTTGTGTAACATCATTTTCTATATACTAACTTAAGGAAAGTGAATTGTGTAAAAATAGGCTTGGAAGGCCATGAGTTGCAGGGTGTATGCACGTGCACACACCATTCCACACATTTGTAAATTATATCGTAACAAAATATATATGTGGCTGTAATTGGGTTGTATTGGTCACATACACATATTTAGCAGATGTTATTGCAGGTGTTTGAAATGCTTGTGTTCCTAGCTCCAACAGTGCAGTGGTATCTAACAATTCACAACAATACACACAAATCTAAAAGTAAAAGAATGGAATTAAGAAATATATAAATATTAGGACGACATTGACTGGCATTGACTAAAATACAGTAGAATACAGTATATACATRTGAAATTAATAAAGCAGTATGTAAACATTATTAAAGTGACTAGAGTTCCATTATTAGAGTGACCAGTGATTCCATGTCTATGTGAATAGGGCAGCATCCTCTAAGGTGCAGGGTTGAGTAGTCGGGTGGTATCCGGCTAGTGATGGCTATTTAACAGTCTGATGGCCTTGAGATAKAAGCTGTTTTTCAGTCTCTCGGTCCCAGCTTTGATGCACCTGTACTGACCTGGCTTTCTGGATGATAGCGGGGTGAACAGGCAGTGGCTTGCGTGGTTGAAGTCCTTGATCTTTTTTGCCTTCCTGTGACATCGGGTGCTGTAGGTGTCCTTGAGGGCAGGCAGTGTGCCCCCGGTGATGCGTTGGGCAGACCGCACCACCCTCTGGAGAGCCCTGCAGTTGCGGGCGGCGCAGTTGCCGTACCAAGCGGTGATACAGCCCGACAGGATGCTCTCAATTATGCATCTGTAAAAGTTTCTGAGTCTCTAAGGGCCCAAGCCGAATTTCTTCAGCCTCCTGAGGTTGAAGAGGCACTTTCTTCACCAGTTATTTGTACTCAGAGGAACTTGAAGCTTTCCACCTTCTCCACTGTGTTGTGGATAGGGGCGTGCACCCTTTGCTGTTTCTTGAAGTCCACGATCAGCTCCTTCATTTTGTTAACGTTGAGGGAGAGGTTATTTCCCTAGTCCCACTCTGCCAGGGCCCTCACCTCCTCCCTGTCGGCTGTTTTGTCATTGTTGGTATTCAGGCCTACTACTGTTGTGTCGTCTGCAAACTTGATGATTGAGTTGGAGGCGTGYKTGGCCACACAGTCATGGGTGAACAGGGAGTATAGGACGGGGCTAAGCACTCACCGTTGTGAGGCCCCAGTGTTGAGGATCAGCGAAGTGTAGGTGTTGTTTCCTACCTTCACCACCTGGGGGCGGCCCGTCAGGAAGTCCAGGACCCAGTTGCACAGCGCGTGGTTCAAACCCAGGGCCCTGAGCTTAATGATGAGCTTGGAGGGTACTATGGTGTTGAAGAATGAGCTATAGTCAATGAACAGCATTCTGACATAGGTATTGTTCTTGTCCAGATGGGTTAGGGCAGTGTGCAGTGCGATGGCGATTGTATCGTCTGTGGATCTATTGGGGCGGTAAGCAAATTGAAGTGGGTCTAGGGTGTCAGGTAAGGTAGAGATTATATGATCCTTACCTAGCCTCTCAAAGCACTTCATGATGACAGAAGTGAGTGCAACGGGTTGATAGTCATTTAGTTCGGTTACCATTGCTTTCTTGGGTACARGAACAATGGTGSACATCTTGAAGCAAGTGGGGACAGCAAACTGGGATAAGGAGAGATTGAATATGTCCGTAATCATTCCAGATAGCTGGTCTGCGCGTGCTCTGARKACGCGGCTAGGGATGCCGTCTGGTCCGTCAGCCTTGCGAGGGTTAACACGGTTAAATGTCTTACACACGTTGGCCACGGAGAACGAGAGCCCACAGTCCTTGGGAGAGKGCCGTGTCGGTGGCACTGTGTTYTCCTCAAAGTGGGCAAAGAAGGTCTTTAGCTTGTCTGGGAGCAAAACATGGCTGGTTTTCCCTTTGTAATCCATGATTGTCTGTGGTCCCTGCCACATACGTCTCGTGTCTGAGCCGTTGAAATGCGACTCCACTTTGTCTCTGTACTGACGTTTTGCCTGTTTGATTGCCTGTTTGATTGCCATCTTATTGTAAGTCAAAGGGTACATGCTGAAAAATATGTATTCTTTCGATTAATAATTATGACATTAGCACTTCGCAGGAATGTACACTCTTAGAAGTAAAGGTGCCTGTAAGAACCTTTTGGTTTACCACACCGGTTCCTTGAGGAACCCCTGTGAAAAGGGTTTTCGAGAGACCCCTGTGTAAAGGATCAAACTGGAAACTTTTTGTGATGGGAGAGGTTCAATTTTGAACTTTTKAATAATATATTGTAGAGGTGGCAGCCCAATCAGATTGGAGGGTTGTCTTATTGGAGGCGTGGCTGTCAGATAGTAATTTTGGGCCACTATTAGCGTAAATGTAAATCCTGTTCATCATGTTACGTTTGTACACTGCAAATGTTAACTTTCCTAGAATATTTATGCATATTACATATTCTAATATAATATTTATAATATTAACATTGCTTATTACATATAGTAATAAAGTGTTAACTTTTCCAACTCTGGGATTTCCATAGGCTCTTGAGGAACTCATCGAAGATTCAAGAGTGCCAGTGTTCAACCTTAACATGTGATGAAAATACAACAGAACAGATGAACAAGAATGACATTTACTGGTCCAAAATAACTATCTTAAAGCCGAGACCCTACTAAACCACGCCTCCACTCCAGGGTTCCTCCACGAACCTGTTGCTAGATTGAACCATTAGGTTCCTCCAGGAACCCATCAACTAACCAAAGGCGAAAATATGAACCATTGACTAGCAATGGTTCCTTGAGGAATTCCAGGGGTTCCTTGAGAATCTCGAGGATACGTCGAGTCACAACTAATTCTAAGAGTGTGAAATATGGGCATAATAGGGGTTTAAATTGGAACTGACAGTGTTTTAACTATTTTGCAGATATGAAACAAACAGACAATCATAATATCAGTAAAAAATATAAAAATCCTAGTTTATGCAAAAAAATGATGCTCCTGGCATCTGCCAAACCCAGATTTGTCTGTCGGACTGCCAGATGGTRAAGAGTGATTCATCACTCCAGAGAACCCATTTCATGAAGCTCCCGACGAACAGTCCTTGTGCTGACGTTGCTTCCAGAGGCAGTTTGGAACTCAGTAGTGAGTGTTGCAACCGAGGATAAACGAGTTTTACATTTGGCAGTCCCGTTCTGTGAGCTTGTGTGGCCTACCACTTTGCGGCTGAGCCGTTGTTGCTCCAAGACGTTTCCACTTCACAATAACAGCACTTACAGTTGACCGGGGCAGCTCTAGCAAGGAATAAATTTGACGAACTGACTGATTGGAAAGGTGGCATCCTACGACGGTGCCACATTGAAAGTCACTGAGCTCCTAAGTAAGGCCAGTCTACTGCCAATGTTTGTCAATGAGATTGCATGGAGGTGTGCTTGATTTTATACACCTGTCAGCAACGTGTGTGGCTGAAATAGCCATATCCACTCATTTGAAGGGGTGTCCACATACTTTTGTATATATAGTGTATTGTCTCAAAATTCCATGATGGCGTTGTTGGCAAAATAGATGGATGCAGCATGATTAATATAATTCACCAATACATTTCTTAGTGGTCCAAAAGATATTGCTGTCAGGTTGTAAATCACAGCTGGCCTGGTACATTGTTTGCTGCCTCCATTCGTGATGCACCGTTTCAGATTCAATGACTCAATATTTTGTACAAAAACAGACTACTAACTGTCACTAAGGCTGGGAATGTCAATACAATCAAACTAGCAAGGGCAAAGATCACAAGTCAGTCATAACGTGGCYAATAGGTTAGAGTACGTATCAAACACAAGGCCACAACAGGACACACAACTRAGTCAACAGTTTATGAAATCACAGCCTGATGTGCTTGCATCGGTGAATTCAACTTCATTTGTGCTGCTTTCGTTTGTCCCATTTGCAGCGTGCAGTGGAGGGAAAGTGTACAGACACATGCCACAGTCTTAACTAGGATAGTAAAATGTTGCAGTCTGGCTTTGGTTTTTAAAGTTTGACGATGAATAACCCAAAAAACGAAACCTGCAACAAAACACCATGCAAAGGAGAAACATGTAGGCCTATTACAGCAACGTTTGAGCAGTAGCCTAGGCTGGCTACTCAACTACATTACATKWTGAGTGCACCATTCAAMCGCACCAATGATCCATGCAGTGCAAAAAAAAGGAAAAACCTATAGATAATGATCCATGCAGTGCAAATAGCTACGTTGTAGCTATGTTTTTGTTATTTGGAGTTATACATTTTTTTTTATTAGGGTCGCAGCATATTATGTACATCTGCAAGCATAGCATTAAAGGCCCGTCAGATAATACAGTTGAAGTCGGAAGTTTACATACACTTAGATTGGAGTCATTAAAACTCGTTTTTCAACCACTCCACAAATTTTTTGTTAACAAACTATAGTTTTGGCAATTCGGATAGGACATCTACTTTGTGCATGACACAAGTCATTTTTCCAACAATTGTTTACAGACAGATTATTTCACTTATAATTCACTGTATCACAATTCCAGTGGGTCAGAAGTTTACACACACTAAGTTGACTGTTCCTTTAAACAGCTTGGGAAATTCAAGAAAATGATATCCATGCTTAGAAGCTTCTGATAGGCTAATTGACATAATTTGTCAATTGGAGGGTACTGTGGATGTATTCAAGGCCTACCTTCAAACTCAGTGCTCTTTGCTTGACATCATGGGAAAATCAAAAGAAATCAAGCCAAGATCTCAGAAAACGAATTGAGACCTCCCACCAGTCTGGTTCATCTTGGGAGCAATTTCCAACGCCTGAAGGTACCACGTTCATCTGTACAAACAACAGTACGCAGTATAAACACAAGGGACCATGCAGCCGTCATACCGCTCAGGAAGAGACGCGTTCTGTCTCCTAGAGATGAAAGTACTTTTGGTGCAAAAGTGCCAAATCAATCCCACTTTGCCTGGTCGCAAATGGGTCCCAATGGACAATGACCCCAAGAATACTTCAAAGTTGGGGCAAAATGGCTTAAGGACAAACAAAGTCAAGGTATTGGAGTGGCGTATCACAAAGCCCTGACCTCCAATCCATAGAAAATTTGTGGGCAGAATTGAAAAAGCGTGGCGAGCAAGAGACCTACAAACCTGACTCGTTTCACCAGCTCTGTCAGGAAGAATGGCCAAATTCACCCAACTTATTGTGGATGCTTGTGGAAGGCTACCCGAAACGTTTGACCCAAGTTAAACAATTTAAAGGCAATGCTACCAAATGCTAATTGATGTATGTAAACTTCTGACCCACTGGAATGTGATGAAAGAAATAAAAGCTAAAATAATCATTCTCTCTCACTATTATTCTGACATTTCACATTCTTAAAATAAAGTGCTGATCCTAACTGACCTAAGAAGGGGACTTTTAACTAGGATTAAATGTCAGGAATTGTGAGAAACTGATTTAAAGTATTTGGCTAAGTGTGATGTAACTTCCGACTTCAACTGTATCTATCTCTTATTCTGTCTTTACCATGTTTAAACGCTATATACAGCATCCTATGTACAGTACATAAGAGGACATTATAAAAGGACATCTTTTTAAAAATAAAACAATGGCAAGTTCGGGTCTCAGTTGCACGTTTTTTGTTGTTGTTGTAAAAACAAACAGTCTATGTCTGGCCTGCAAATATATGGGCTGTGCGCTGACTGAGTTTGACACCCCTGGGCTAGCATATCTATTTATGTAGCTATTTATTTAACAAGCTAAAAACATGGAGTCTAACGTTAGCTAGCTGCTGGGAGGATATCATGTCATTGGAGGATTGGGAGAGTAACCAACCTTTTCCACTCATGTCGTTTTTCGGTGGCTACAGCTAGAGATACAGGTGTCATTTGGTTAGCTAGCAAAAAATGTGAATCGTTTTACTAGCTAGCTAGCTATGCTGAAATTGAATGACTTATCCACAGTTAGCATATCTCTTACTTGTCAACCAAATGTATTTAGCAGGCAGACAAGTTACCAGTCAGTTGTCAAAACGTGCGTTGGGACAAGCATGCATTGGCAGGCAAGCTGCAAAAGGACGAGCAAGCTACTATTCCCAATCGTTAATCAGTGCAATCTAGTGTTCCCTTGTTAGATTTTAGCTCATCTCGCTCTGGGTAGCATTAGCTGTTAATCTTGTCTGTCTTGTCCAGGACCAGTATCAACGCAGACCGGTGCGCCATAGCCAAAACAGAGCAAATAGATTCCATTCCTCTATGGCGCACAGGTCTSCGTTGACACTGGTCCTGGACAAGACAGATGTTTTTAATTTGTTTTTATTTCCTGCAGTGTCTATTAATTGTCCAAACGTACGGCCGCYTTCCCACTCTATATTGGTTTMGAATTTTCACAAATGCCTTAGTCATTCCCGAACATTCTATGAATTTATGAAAACGTGAAAAATGACCATATCTAAGTGGTTGCTTGTCAGAACATGAAAAAAGATGTCATATTCTTCCTGGSGGTGTATTTGAACAGATTTGAATAAKATTCAATGTTGCTAAAACACTGGCAGTTCCTCTTAAATATGATGCAGCTTGCGCTAGMAGGGTTGATACAGCACATAGAGTATGAGACCGGGGTAGTGGGCTACAATAACCTGTACTTGAACAGAGTTTGTATTTATTCAATATACAACAATAAGGAGTGGACTGGAATGGTTTTGTAGGTGGTGGATGATGAATGATCTCGGGTCCGGTGAAATCATCGTGTTATCCCGAAATAGAAGTCATTGAGGAATASATGAAAACAAAGGTGATGACTCAACATGAGAACCTTGACAGAAGATATACATTGTTATGTGCAGTGTGAAATGACTAAGTGTGTCGGTTTGTCCTTGATTGAAAATAACWGTGTATTTTTAACAGSATTGCATGTCTCTCCTGGAGCCAGAAATAAGAGATTAAGTCAGAGAGAGGAAAGAGGGGATGGATGGTATTGTTCTTCTCATTCTGCTGTGTGTCTATGAGGGGYAGGGTTTCCTCTGCACTGTGCCAGCTAACTAATGTACTTCCCGAATAGTCCAACTTTAGAACTCTACTGTCCCGAACCCGTCACCTCTGGAATCTCAATTGTCTTTGGTCCTCTGGTGATGCCACAACAAAAGAAGGTCAGGACTCTGCACATTCATGTGCTTGAGTAAAGCATATGTCCTGTTTATAACATAGATTGGCTAGATATTAAGTGCTATATCCCTTTGATTTCCTCGATGAAATGTGAAGAATATATTGTGTTGAAATTGGAATAACTGACTTATTTTCGGTCCCCAAAAAATATGAGGGCAGAAAACTTCAAAGGCCTACTAACGAAAAGACATGCATGACGAGGTACATTATGATTTGTAATAACTTGGTCCTTCCCTGCCACCAAGCCTCCCTCCCATTGCGTATTAGATGTCAATGGCCCTATGGTTGAACTGAACCAACCAGGGTCCTTTCTCTTTGTGCATCGATTGGACTCAACCTAGATACTTCAAACAACAGCAAACAGACATATATTAGTGAACAATGATGATTTGTTGGTGGCAGGGCCCACTCTCCAAATAAAGGCTGTCGACATGATTAGAACTGGGTTTGTGGTAGGACAAAGCGCTGCGTTCACAAATGCATATGGGAGAGGGGGCACCATACACCCTCCATGCCCCCCTGCAGTGCTTGCTCCAAAMCCAACCAGTATTGGGGTGAAGAGAAGCCAAACTCACACAACTCTAATTAAGTGAAACCAGAATCTATATGGGGGGAAATGTGCCTTATTCAGAAGATTATGTTCATTTACATTTCATACATACTTCACTAAATCAATTATTTCTGGGTATGTTGGAGGAAAACGTTTTTAGAAAGTCTAAGTGAAACTTAGAACTTAGCTACACTAAATGTTACATGGAGCTGACATAAATCAGGATATTATTCTATAATTAAATAACTTCATCATAAACCCAGAACAGCCTCAATTCATCGGGACATGGACTCTACAAGATGTCGACAGSAATTMTACTGGGATTCTGGCCCACGTTSAATCCAATGCTTCCCACAGTAGTGTCAAGTTKACTGGATGTCCTTTGGGTGGTGGATCATTCTTGATACACACGGGAAACTGTTGAACGTGAAAAACCCAGCAGCGTTGCAGTTCTTGACACAAACCGGTGCGCCTGGCATCTACAACCATACCCAGTTCAAAGGCACTTAAATCCTGTCTAGCCCATTCACCCTCTGAATGGCACACATACACAATCCATGGCTCAATTGTTTCAAGGCTTGAAAATCCATCTTTAACCTTTCCCCTCCCTTTCATCTACACTGATTGAAGTGGATTYAACAAGTGACATCAATAAGGGATCATAGCTTTCACCTGGATTCACCTGGTCAGTCTATGTCACAAAAATAGCAGGTGTCCTTAATGTTTTGTCCACTCAGTGTATAAGCACAGTTTAGTGTGTATGTGAGTCTGGAGAAAGTTGAATCAAAAAACTGATCTCAATAGTGCCAAGATTCTTGACTCAGCTCTACTGACAGAAGGACGATGCATCTCACTCACAACTACATTMAAATAAAACACCATTCTTTGCATTGATAACTACGAGGTGACAAGACATCTGTTGGAGTGAAGCCCTTTTTTTTCTTGTCTTGAAATATATTTTTGGATTCTTTGTTCATCATTTCAGTCTATCTTTTCTGTACAGAGGGAAGACAGACATTTGTTCTGCGTGACAGGAAAATGTATTTCTCAGAAACGTAATATGAGGAAGGGTTCGGCTTGGTACTTTGTGTCTACTGGCACTTGGCTGTAGCACCAAACCCTTTGCTCTTGATATTTAGAGGGTATCTTTTGTTTTACTATTGTTGTGCCCTTCCAGGAAAGCTGTTGTGTTTAATAGACCTCTTCGCAGTAGCAAGCAGTGTAAGGCCTGTGGATGATGTAGGTCAGGCTGTCTGTGCAGATGACAGATAACTTAATGCGCTTGCTTATATTTGGTAATGCTCATTAGTGGACAAGAGGTTGAGATGGTAGGGCGGTAGCTGTCGGGTATTTGGTGGAGCTAATGCTCTCTTTTAGTTATTGTTCCTTATTATCCACACAGTATAGGCTATTGGCCTGATTATAGGCTATTGACCACCTTGAGATACAAACAAGCGATCACTTGTGATTCAAACTTTTAGTAAAACTACCACRGGGCAAAATCACCTCACGCTACAGGTCATCTGATTGCCCTCAGCAGCACAGCGCTAGATGAAATGACTATCCGGGGTAATCTGATCTGTGATTACTGAAATAGACGGTCTCTGTTTCTTACCCATTGAAGTCCGGAGATGCGTGGAACAGTGGGYGCTGGATGGGGCCTCAGTCAAGACGGTCGAGCCAAAGGGGTCAGGGGTTGACCCTCTGCCCTTACTGTCAAGCGACTGCATAGGTTACATGTCATGCACGGGGCCGGGAGCCGACCGACCGAGGTCCRTCAGCCCGGTCCTATTGTCTGAGAGCACCGGTCCAATGTAAAGACAAAAGCAGCATCTGCTAGACTGGCCCCCCAACCACCTCAGATGATTACAGCCATGGGCCAATTGGGCCCCATACCGGCCTGCCACGCGTTGGGCACAAGGCTACCGTTGTCAGCTYCCACCCTTCGCCACAACCCCCACCTCCGCCCCTCTATGTCCCCAGCCAGAGCACTCATTCATGTAGTCTGCTGTACCCTACGCCAGGTTATGTTCAGATCAGAGGACAGAGAGAGACTCAGTCCTACATCTGCTTTCATTCACTCGCGCCAACAAACAGGGTTTGTCCTATTATTAGTGCCATCCCCATTTTTGGCATCCCCCTCCGTACATGCGCTCGCCTCGCCAGCCACGCCAGTCTGCCTCGTTAACAAGCACCGGGAACAAAAACAACAACCTGCCCCCCCCCCCACACACTTTGGTCAGATGCACACTTTTTTCAATTGTTCTTTGTTCTTCAAAATAAATTGTACTGTAATATTAAACGTACAGTTTCTCTATGGATCCTGGAGTGAAGCTGTAGTGCATGGGGTCACACACTTTTAGGGGCTGGTGCCATGTATGGTGGTCTAGAGCAGAGAGACAGTCGTACAGGTGGCATCATTCCACTGTCATAGAACCAAGTACAATGACTATTGGACACTACTGTACTGTGATTCAAGGCAAAAGCTCATTAATTAATTAATGACCTACAACATTACATTTCTGCTTTGGTTAGTTCCCAGAGTACTTCAACTTCTTAAACAACACATCTAAGAGTAAAACACCATGGTTGGTKTGTCTTCATGTGTTGCACAGCACTTCTCTTCATCCCTCTGAGGCTAGGCCTGTCAATAGTTTCACCCATTAAGGTTAAAGCACTTTAAGAAAACTATTTACCATCTCACAAGTCCATGAAMGCTTCACCACCACGAAAGACAAACATTTTGTGTAGTTTCTTGCATACGCAAATGTCCTTTCCTCTCGTTCATACCTCCTCAACCTAAGCCGATCCTGTAACGTGACAAACGCAGTGGCCAACTACACAAACCCAAAGACGCGGCACAGCGTAGTTCAAACCATCAAAAAGAATGCAGACCTAGGCTGATTCCCAAAGTGCACCCTATCCCCTACATAGTGCACTACTTTTGACCAGAGACCTATGGGCCCTGGTCAAAAGTAGTTCACTATATAGGGAATAGGGTGCCAATTGGGACTCASCCCCTAAAATGCCCAGACAATCAAGTTAGCCTAATCCAAGTGGACAGCCAATCAGCACACCATAGTTGGCAGACACAATGCCTTGTAATTACTCTTTCACTAAATGCAAGCATCTAAATGTATGTGCAGATTGAAGACTGAAGACAGGGATAGACTGAGGGAGCAAGGTCTATTTGAGCAAAGAGCTGAGCTCCCTGTTGCTAGCTGAATGAGTATGAGCTTGGCAGAAGGGAGGTTTCAGACAGATACAGCAGTTAGGAACCTTTGATACGTGTGATACAGACCAAAGGTCAGTGATTTAAAATGGAAACTGGTGTTGGTAACACCTTCTACAACTTTTTTCAGAGGTCTAAATAGTGAAAGGACTAAGGAAATACACTGTTCTCTTTGGAGCTGATTGTTGAATGGATAACAAAGAGGAAAATGAATTGAAAGATTACTACGTTTGCTCTCTCTCTCTACAGTTATAGTGCTGGTCATATTTAGATGAAATCACTGGGAGCCAAAGTTAAATCACTTTCCCAGTTCCCTAAAATAGTCAAAGGTTACAGCAGGACACAAACTGCAACATGTTGTGACCAACAGGGCTTCCTGAGGCAGCATTTTTATACAGGCCTCCCTTTGTGTCTTTTTTCGATTCTCCCTGCTGTTTAAGTTTCAAGTTTTAATGTCACGTGCACAAGTACAGTGAAATGCCTTTCTTAGCACTAAAAAACACGTAAGGTAGAACAAAAAAACACAAAATAAATTAAAATAAGAAATACGAAGAACACGAGAAAGTAAGAAGCTACAGTAGATACAGGGTCAGTTCCAGTACCATACTTATATTGTGCAGGGATACTGGACTAATAGAGGTAGATATGTAAAGGGGTACGGTGGATATGCATCAGGATATGATAAACAGAGTAGCAGCAGCGTAAATGATGATTGTCAACTCAGATGGTCTGTGTAGCCATTCRGTTAGCTATTTTATGGCTTGGGGATAGGAACTGTTCAGGAGCCTGTTGGTGTCAGACTTGTACCGCTTGCCATGCGGAAGGTACCGCTTGCCATGCGGAAGGTACCGCTTGCCATGCGGAAGCTGAGAGAGCAGTCCAYGGCTTGGGTGGCTGGAGTCTAACAATTTTCCGGGCCTTCCTTTCACACCGCCTGATATAGAGGTCTGGGCTGTCCGCACCACCCTCTGTAGCTCAATGCGATCGAGGGCGGTGCTGTTGCCATACCAAGCAGTCAAGATACTCTCACTGGTGCAGCGGTATAACTTTTTATAGGGGCAATCTGCAGTTGCTTACAACCATTTTTGGAATGATAAATGAATGGTATGTACCCACTGATTCATGCAGAATTGAACTTATAAATGCTTTGTGAGCTTAGTTCAACTGTTGTACCCCATCCGAACCMAAAATACAAGCTTGGTTAACTCCAATGTGTATAAACAAAGTACATGTAAACAAACACTATATAGCCTCAAAATATGGTTAAAACTACAAATTTTGATATAATGAATGGCGAGTCCTTAGCGTCCATAGCGCTGTCTGTGAATTTGAGGTATTTCTATGAATTTGGTTGTGGTTACACTTCTTCAGGGAGTACTGCCGATTGTCGCTTTAAGGGGACTTTTTTCTTCGTATTCTCTCTCTCTCACAAATCACTGTTTTAAACATGTCTTCTATTCAAAAGGTCTAAATGGTGTTTCCCATAACGGACAAGGAAAGCCTATTAACTCATGATTCTATAAAACCACCATAGAAATGGAATTGCTAGATGGGACACAACATTGTTCCCCTATATTTTAYGTCTCATTCCATCCCATGCAATCACTTAATGTGTGCTGGGCTCATAATAGTGCTTATAATGACCAAGTCTTGGTTATTGTCTAATAGCCGGACGAAGTTGTAAGTAGGTGATTAGCCACTTAATACATTTTTTTTATCAGAAAACTTCATGGGAAATCACCCCTGGCCCCTGAGGAACAAAGTGCTGCAGTGTGACAGAGGCTGTCTCACTAACCCCATGCCTCTGGCTGACCCTGGTTAGTAGAGTTTATATGGGTTGTAAATTACACATATATGAATGGTGATAGCTGCTGAATGTGGTCTGGTCTGGCTGGGAAATCATGGGTTCAACAGTAGGATACGCTTGACATGTGCTTCATAAAATACCATAAATGGATGGTCATACCATTAGAAATGGAAATCTCACTAACACTGGAAATCCTATTCCGGTTAGACTATTAGTGTACCAGCMTGGTCTTATAGACTAGAYGTAACATAGTAAATGTAAATCCAGGACACCCAAGTTAAAATGAAAGTAGGGTGGTTGGTCGGGTGGATGTGTAAGTGTATAATGAAAACATCTAGCAACCCAAAGGTTKCGAGTTTGAATCTCATCGCGGACAACTAGCATTTTACWTCATTAGCAACTTTCAACTACTTACTACTTTAGAGCTACTTTGCAACTACTTAGCATGTTAGCTAACACTAACCTTAACCCTAAGCTAACCCCTTTTAGCTAACCCTTCCCTTGAAGCTAACCCTTTAACTTAGCTTTTAAACTCAACCCTAACCTTAACCCTAACCCCTAGCCTAGCTAGCGTTAGCCAGCTAGCTAATAGTAGCCACCTAGCCACCTAGCTAGAATTCATAACATATGATATGTTTTTCAAATTTGTAACACAATACGAATTGTAATTCGTAACATATCATACGAAATGAGTGATGGACATCCACAAATGAATACATACCACACAAAACGTAATATATCAAACTAAATGGAGTGTCTCAGATTTACAGAATAATACGAAAAGCTCTGAGACTTGAGTGAAGCTGATTGGTTGAGATTATGTGATTGCCATTTTTTGGCGCTAGTTGAATAGTGACTTCATGGATGAGTAGTATCAATGCTTTATAAATGCACTTACTGTACACATACTCATAACCTTGCATCTCCAATAAACATTTACAGTGAACATTACAGTATGAATTACTCAACCAAGTTCACTGTATTGAATGAAGGAGAGTTCTGGAGTACCCATTACGTACTCTTCAAGTCTACTTAAAATAGAAACTGCCAAAGAGATAATAAATCATGTGTGTTGTGGCAAGGTAACCACCATGACTAGAGAACAGAACACCCAGGTTGGAGACGGGGAGAAAAAAAAACCCGAAAAGAGTAAAAAGGAAAATKTGTAGGACAAGAGATCCCAGGAGCATAAAGACAGAGAAACATAAACAACCCTTATATTATTTCCTCCCTCTCTCTCTTCCATCCACCCATCCATCCATCCCCAGTCTCCGATTCCTGCAGAGGAATGCCAAACACACGCCTGCTCTATGTCACTAATAGCTGCCTACCTGATGCCCTGTGGGCTCCTTGAAAGTCACATTTTGACATGTAAACATTCGCTTTTGAATGTGAATTCAACATTTGTGGGTTCCCAGATAGGCTTTATTTTCTTCCCATTTTCCACCCCTGTGATAGGCTTGCATCTGGGTCTTGGGGTCTACAGAGACTATAGGACCTGCTCTCCCAATTGTAATCCCTCCTCCATYCTTCACACCTCGCTGGCTCGCAACAGACAGTGTTGTTACAGTAAAAGGTTGAGTAGGGGTCACATCATAAAACGGACTTTTAGGTTTGAGAACGACCCAGAGCGTGTGTTAACTTAAAGGATATTGATGAAATACGAAAGAACCTCAGCCTACCACTGCTYTTACTCTAAGTGCATGTCACCCACTATCTCATCATCCTTAGCTAACTAGCCTAACTAGCATATCCCTGAGCTGGCCTYCTCCGGACGTCATTGTAAATACGAAGTTGTGTACATGAATTCCCCCAATGTATATAGGCTAGAGGATGCTAGGAGACATCAGTGTTTTCCCACGGTAGTAGGAGAATCATCCAGTCATCCTCTATGACCCCAGACCCTTGACCCCTGATGCTCCAGAGACACCTCAGACTCTCCCCTCGTGAGAGCCATTCACTGATAACAACCGCTACTTGATTTACACCGACCCAATGCCGCAAGCCCCATAGCCCCCAGAGTAGTCCTTTGAAGCTCTGATAGCTAGAGTATTTAGCCACTCAACAGCTGATAGTGCCGGTGGAAAGGCAAGGTGCCACTGGCATGAGACAGGGTGTTGTGGCTTTGTTGTGTTGGTGTTTCTCTCTAGATGGTTGTCACTATCATGGTGAGACTCTGGAGGTGTGACATTATTGGAAAGCTGGAGCAGTGGGTACAGTAGGAGCTGCCAGGGGCGCAACTTTGGTTTTAGAAGTGGAGGGGGCATCTAAAGCTMATTTCCTGCATTTCTACACAATCTAATATGACCCATGGCCCTTCTAGCCGTCTCCATTTAGAACAACAAAMAGTAAGCGAAAATGCTATTATTTATTATTACGTTATTAAATATGTTTAAGTGATTGATAAGACTGAACTAGATCAAAGATAATAAATATTGCGTTTTCACATTTAATCAATAGCCTAACAAATGAACAACTCTTACWAATRAAGTRCAAATACTTTTGATCGTCTTTATCAAGACATATCCTCGATATCAAATTTCATCCAGACGGCCTAGTCAATACATTAACTCTCTCCCCAATACAACTTCCTTCCCATATTTTTTTTATGTATCAAGGGAAAGGTTTGGAAAACAAAAGTTGAATAAAAAYATACACCTACACATTAACACACCGAAACAGTACACCCTCCATATAATGCATAGGCCTAATAGTACTGTAGAGCTCGTTTTACTTGCACACAATACAGCTGGGTCACCTCGTCCTGACCCAAGGGGTCCACCAACACACCCCACTCAGCTTTAGGATCTTAGTGAAACATTCATTATGGGTTTCAGTGTGTTAAACCAAGGCTGGAGTGGCAACCAACAGTACGGCAGACCCCCAGGGCCAGAACTGAGCAGCCCAGCAGCTAGGGATTGCCTAAATAGGTTTTTCACTTGATGTGGGCATGTTTTCAATACAGACTCCTTCTGTCGTACAGTATTCCTGTCAYGGCCGTTGCTGGAAGAAGACCAAGGTGCAGCGTGGTTAGTGTACATTTTCCTTTTATTTAAAATGACGCTGACAAAAACAACAAACGATGAAAWCAACCGTGAAGCTTACAGGGCTATAGTGSYACTAACAAAAGTCAACTACCCACAACAAAAGGAGGGAAAAAGGGCTACCTAAGTATGGTTCCCAATCAGAGACMAYGATAGACAGCTGTTCCTGATTGAGAACCATACCCAGCCAAAACATAGAAACACAAAATCATAGAAAACAAAACATAGAATGCCCACCCCAAATCACACCCTGACCAAACCAAATAGAGACATAAAAAAGCTCTCTAAAGGTCAGGGCGTRACAATTTCMTATAAGGCATCCAGATCTTATGMAATTTGCACAGTATACCCTTAATCTTGTAATAAATCTAATCTAGTRATGCATAACTTGACATTTCTTCCATCCATTATGGGAGGATAACCAACCTTCCAATGAATGGCAATGCATTTCTTACCCGCTATAAATGGTAGATTACACAGATTCTTCTGATAAGAGTCTCCAGTATCAACATTTCCAAGCAAACAAAAACAGGGAGAAGGGAGAATCTGTAGACATGCTGAGATAAAAGAACATACTCTTTGCCAGAATTCAGCCAGCCTTCACAAGACCATAACATATGCAAATATGTTCCCTTTTGTGTTTTACAACTCCAGCAGAAGAATTACATTTCAGAGTGCATGATATTCAGTTTAACTGGCACATAGTAAATTTTATAGATGGACTTAAACTCCAGTAATTTATGTCTGAGATATTATGAGCATGACTGGGCATTCTAACATATCTGTATCCCTTCATCATCATCAATAGTGTCTCCCAGGTCTTCCTCACATTTTTGTTTTGCATGTTTTGTGTCATTGGGAAAAGCCTCTATCAACCCTTGATACAGTTTGGAAATCAACTTTAGAGGTTTGTCAGACTGCCTTAAAACAGTTTCCATCTTTGAAGCGTCTTGCTTGTCCAGTGTTTGCTGCGCAGAGAGAATAAAGTGTTGCAAAAGTTCAACTCTGCGCTGTCACAAAMTGGTCTTCCCTTGCTGCCTGACCCTGCTGAGACCCCTGTCACCATTTGATCCTGCTCAGATGAAGCATGACAAAGAACTACCTTGGTGTACATTGATTCTATTCACAGAAAATATAATATATCAATGGTTCAGTAATTGAAAGTACCATTATTCCCAGATCCTAGACTGTGGCCTACCCATCAACTCAAGATGGAACTTTGTATCCATTCACTGATTCACTAGAGCTGAACTGGCTGTGGTTGCTACTAGCTCCTAGCTMCTAGCTACTAGATCATTCACTTCAGTCAAGAGGGGATGAAACATTAGCTAACGTAACATGTCAGTTACACTACTAGATCAGCACTGTGAATAAATACTTATTTTTTCTGTCAAACAGCAGCTAGATCTAKATCAGTCAACTAGAGCCAGCTAGATCAGTCAACGAGAGAGTAGCCAGTTTCTGCTCTGCTTGCTTTTAAAACTCTGAGAAWAAGCGCAACACAGACAGCAGCTGCCTCTGTTCATCTCTCCCATGCTGGTCCTATACAGCAACCTTTCAGAAGCTTTGCCTTCACATAGCCTGCCCGCACGCTCTGCTCTCTCCATGAGGTTTTAAATCCAGCAGGCTGAAACTGGAAAACAGCCTACCCKTCCACTCTGAGGCGTCCGCATGGTCCTAAAGCMCMCMYCTTGCAGTGTTTTGTATCACAGTGAAATTATAACATTTCAGAATGTGTGTGTGTGCCGGTGGGGGGGTCATGTCCCCCTCATCCCCCGTGAAAGTTGTGCCCCTGGGAGCTGCTATAAACATGTTGGCATACCTGTGTCAAACCTATTATAAGGGGAAAATGATATGAATGTGATAATCAACAATGACGGAAGTTGTGCTAGTTGTGCTAATTGATATGACATTGAAACCTGTAACGTATGTAAACTATAAAAACACATCTAATTTGAACATACTATAATAATCGAACACGAATCAATCAATAATCAATATTACTTTACATAAYGGGGGACTTAAGCAAAAACTTACATAATTGATTTAAAGTCTGTCAGAGGTCTTTGAAGACCCTATCAAGACAACACATGCCCTGTCAAGGAATGCCATACGACATAAAAACCAGGCCTCTTTTAAAGAGCCCAAACAGCATTACTGTCAAACTCTCTGTTTACACTGTGTGTTTTAAAGACCTCAAAGGTTCCCCACATGTGAGGCAGAGAGCGRCACTGAGGGGAAGTCGGGCCAACTTTATGGGCGTCTCTCATGACAGGAGTGCTGGRGTGTGTCCCAAATGCCACCCTATTCCCCATTAAGCACACTTATTTTGACTGTAGGCCCTGGTCAAAAGAAGTGCACTATGTAGGGAATAGGGTGMCATTTGGGACTCGACCCTGGTTGGCGCATTAGGGGCTGTTAGCTGTTAAGTCAACATGGTGGTTTTTAGGGTCCTGACATCCAGGTTGACCCAGACTAACCCTTTTACTGGACACAGTCATCATGCCTAGGAAACACTTGTCTGTTTTAAGGTCAGACTGAGATTGCTTCAGTATGGGACTGTGTGTGTAGACTGGCCACTTACTTACTATGGGCCTGAATGAGGGAATGTCCATCTCAGAGAAWTCAACAGTAACAGCAACATCAGTGACTGTAGGATGATGCTATGTCGAACCTCTCTGTGTCAAAGTCGCCCTTGTAACCTCGAGAGTCTATCCTGGTTGCATGGATGTCCCTTCTCCCTGTCCTAGACTCCCAGGGGACTAAGGGGTTCAGCCAGAGAATGTTGCGCTTTATCTAGCACCATTTGTAGAGGCCATCAACTTTGACTAAGCTTGTAACCTGTGCCTACACAGAGGGTTGAGGGGGCTTGTAACCTAGCTATGCTTACAGGGAGGGTAGCCTTTCTTCAGGTCTCCTCCTTCCTCAGGATTTTATTATGACATCTGTCCCYCATCAAATTCCGAAACACTTTCTCCACCTTCTTTCCTGTGTCAGAGAGGGTGTGTGTGTGTGTGTGTGCCTGAGTGTGTGGGGTGTGCGTGCGCGTGTGTACTTTGGGATACTATGAGAAGTGGAAGTACTTCACGCTTCTTTGTGAACCGCAACATTGTTTCAACGTTCACATTCTCATTTGGCCTCAACCTTTGGATCCTGAATCTTAGGATGCCCCAGGCAAGGAATAGGTTTCTAAGTAAAAAGTCACATATGTTGTTCCATTTGCTGATCTGACTCGTCTAGATTTAAACAATGTCATATGCAATGAAAGCATGACTGACAGTGATGATAAATGGGACTCTGCAGGGGGTCTGCTCTGGAGGACCCSTCAACCGAGACCGTTACACAGGCTGCTTGAGGACCCCTCCCTCCCTTTTACCTCTGACTGTCACCCACTGCTGCCACTCCATCATCCAGTAGACACACACACACATGCACCTTTGCCATCCAAGTACGTCAGGGGGCCGCGAAGTATTACGAGGTCATAATACTTACACATAATATTCTGCTGTCTCATTCTTTCATTTTCTAATTMCACCCAATGCTTTCTCCGTCATATTACAGAGATACAGTATATTGGCTAAAAGGGCAAAATCAATGCGCAGGATAGTGCAATAAGCATAAGTCCAACATTACACAATCCCAGAGAGAAATGACTCACAGCTGACTCATATTTCTTCTTACTTCTCRTGTGTTTATTTTTTCATCGTTATTGATTATTGCATTGTTGGGTTTTGAGTTTGCAAGAACGGCATTTCACTGTACTTGCGCATGTGACATGCGCAACTTGAGTTTCCGACAGACACCTTATCAGCAAATTAAACTCAATCAAGTACGTAAGTGGTAGAGATCAATATTTTGTGTGGGATTACTAATATGACTTACTTTTCCTGTAACAGTGAGGATGTGTGATTCTGAGCATATCATGAACAGACAAGAAACTTGTGCAGTACTGTCAAAATGTTAGGAGTGGGGGGTGGACATAAGCCCAAGCTATACACCCAATTCAGCCAAGACTCRCCCTCTCTCTCTAGCCTTTTAACAATGACAGCTTTGTCAAAGGAACTCAAAGGAGGCAAAAAAGAAGTCTGTATACCCCTGTCCCGGTATCTGAAGTGTGCCTCACCCCCATTTCCTCTCCTCCTCTCACAATCTTTCTAAGTCTTCCTTCTTCTCTTTCTTCGTCAGCATTGACGTAATCTCAAAACAAGCCACGGAGGCAGCTGCTCCTCGAGACACTTCTCCCTCTCTCTCTCTCTCTCGCTATATCTTTCTTACTCTCTTTTCCTGCTCACCCCATCTTAGACTTTCTGTAGCTTTTCTCTCATTCATTTCATAGATGTATGAATTTCCCATGGCCTCACAAAGACCATCTTATTCTGACATCACATTATGACCCCTGTTTTCTTTTGGGACTGACTCTTGTAGTCTAAAGACAGATGGTAGATGGTACTGTACCCAATGTACTGAGAAACCCAGCAGAATTCTCTCCTGTCCACTAACACGGTTTGGTACATTGATTATTTAGCACTAGCTAGCTACAAGTTGTCCATAGGCATTCTAATGAATGAATGGATGGGACAGACAGACAGACAGACAGACAGACAGACAGACAGACAGACAGACAGACAGACAGACAGACAGACAGACAGACAGACAGACAGACAGACAGACAGACAGACAGACAGACAGACAGACAGACAGACAGACAGACAGACAGACAGACAGACAGACAGACAGACAGACAGACAGACAGACAGACAGACAGACAGACAGACAGACAGACAGACAGACAGACAGACAGACAGACAGACAGACAGGATTTATTTGACAATTTAAAATACATTACAACCACACATTTGGATAATGCATTTACAATCATCGAGGATGACACAAAAAGTTTGAAAACGTTTTTTTCCATTGTGGTCCTCATAAAAAAAAAAAGATTCACATTAACAAACATTAACATAGTAGGCCTAGGCTACACAGTGGACCTAGCATTCTAGGCATACTTTGGTTACACATACTAACAAAACAAAGAACAGGACGACAATGTCATAGCCTAGAGCATTGCATACAGACATGAAAAAAAWATATATATACAGTACCAGTCAAAAGTTTGGACACATCTACTCATTCAAGTTTTMTTCAAAACTATGAAATAACACATATGGAATCATGTAGTAAGTAAAAAAGTGTTAAACAAATATACATTTTAGGTTTGAGATTCATCAAAGTAGCCACTGTTTGTGTTATGTGTTTGTGTTATGACAAGGTAGGGGTGGTATACAGAAGATATCCCTATTTGGATGAATGACCAAGTCCATATTATGGCAAGTGCATTTGCAAAAACCAACAAACGCTATGATGAAACTGGCTCTCATGAGGACCGCCACAGGAAGGGAAGACCCAGAGTTACCGCTGCTGCAGAGTATAAGTTCATTAGAGTTACCAGCCTCAGATTGCAGCGACAAATAAATGCTTCACATAGTTCAAGTAACAGACACATCAACATCAACTATTCAGAGGAGACTGTGTGAACAGGCTTCATGGTCGAATTGCTGCAAAGAAACCACTACTAAAGGACACAATAAGAAGAAGAGACCTGATTGGGCCAAGAAACACGAGCATGGACATCAGAACGGTGGAAATCTGTCTTTTTGTCTGATGAGTCCAAATAGGAGATTTTTTGGTTCCAACCGCCGTGTCTTTGTGAGACGCAGAGTAGGTGAATAGATGATCTCCGCATGTGTGGTTCCCACCATGAAKCATGGAGGAGGTGTGATGGTGCTTTGCTTGTGACACTGTCAGTGATTTATTTACAATTAAAAGGCAGCAGCATGGTTACCAGCGTGGCTACCACAGCATTCTGCAGCGATACGCCATACCATTTAGGTTTGTGCTTAGTGGGACTATCATTTGTTTTTCAACAGGACAATGACCCAAAACACACCTCCAGGCTGTGTAAGGGCYATTTGACCAAAACGAGAATTATGGAGTGCTGCATCAGATGAACTGGCCTCCACAATCACCCGACCTCAACCCAATTGAGATGGTTTTTGATGAGTTGTACCGCMGACTGAAGRAAAAGCAGCCAACAAGTGTTCAGCATATGGGGGAACTCCTTCAACACTGTTGGAAAAGCATTCCATGTGAAGCTGGTTGAGAGAATGCCAAGAGTGTGCAAAGCTGTCATCAAGGTAATGCGTGGCTATTTTGAAGAATCTAAAATATACAATTCATKTGTTTAACACTTTTTTTGGTTACTACATGATTCCATATGTGTTATTTCATATTTTTGATGTCTTCACTATTATTCTACCATGTAGAAAATATTAAAAATAACAAAAACCCTTGAGTGAGTAGGTGTGTCCAAACGTTTGACTGGTACTGTACAGTCAAAGCTACTGTCCATTCGGAAAGTATTCAGACCCCTTGACTTTTTCCTCCTTTTGTTACGTTACAGCCTTATTGTTTTTTTCCCCTCATCAATCTACACACAAWACCCCATAATGTCAAAGCAAAAACAGGTTCTTACCAGATAGACTCTTACATTTAAAACAGTCAATATCAGAGTCTCTGGGACTGGTTTTGTATTGGTGAAYATCTAATATACAGTGTAAGTAAAATAATGTGATAGGTACCTGGGGGCTGAGTAAGTAATAATTCTATGGACCAGACCTCTACAGGGGTCCTTTCCTCTACAGATAGCCAGCCTGATTAAAATGCTCGACCTCCAGAAGAGTACGAGGGGGAGTTTAAGKCCAACTCTCAGCAGCTTGTTTTGGCTGGTCTGTAGCTTATTCTTTAGATGACACTGAACTAGCGCTCCTGCCAATGTCTTTAGGGTGTCACTWTCAAGATWTTTTGAGGTCYGAGCTAGGAATGAAAAGTGTTGGTTTATCTTTGTTAAAACCTTTAGGGACATAGTCTCACCAGTCAGGTGCAGTGGCTTGTGAAAGTATTCACACCCACCGMCTTACAACCTGGAATTAAAATAGATTTTTGGGGGGGTTGTATCATTTGATTTACACAACATGCCTACCACTTGGAAGATGCAAAATATTTTTGTTGTGAAACAAACAAGAAATAAGACAAAACAACTGAAAACTTGAGCATGCATAACTAACTATACACCCCCCTAAGTCAATCCTTTGTAGAGCCACCTTTTGCAGCAATTACAGCTGCAAGTCTCTTGGGGTATGTCTCTACAAGCTTGGCACATCTAGCCACTGGTATTTTTGCCTATTCCTCAATGCAAAACTGCTCCAGCTCCTTCAAGTTGGATGGGTTCCGCTGGTGTACAGCAATCTTTAAGTCATACCACAGATTCTCAAATGGATTGAGGTCTGGGCTTTGACTAGGCCAGTCCAAGACATTTAAATGTTTCCCGTTAAACCACTTGAGTGTTGCTTTAGCAGTATCCTTAGGGTTATTGCCCTGCTGGAAGGGTAACCTCCGTCCCTGTCTCAAATCTCTGGAAGACTGAAACAGGTTTCCCTCAAGAATTTTCCTGTATTTAGCGCCATCCATCATTCCTTGCTTCTACACCTGCATTGCTTGCTGTTTGGGGTTTTAGGCTGGGTTTCTGTACAGCACTTCGAGATATTAGCTGATGTACGAAGGGCTATATAAAATAAACTTGATTTGATTTGATTTGATTCCTTCAATTCTGATCAGTTTCCCAGTCCCTGCCAATGAAAATTATCCCATAGCATGATGCTGCCACCACCATGCTTCACTGTGGGGATGGTGTTCTTGAGGTGATGAGAGGTGTTGGGTTTGCGCCAGACATAGCATTGTCCTTGATGGCCAAAAAGCATCTGACCAGAGTACCTTCTTCCATATGTTTGGGGAGGGAGTCTCCCACATGCCTTTAGGCRAACACCAAAGGTGTTTTCKTAAGCAATGGCTTTTTTTCTGGACACTCTTCCGTAAAGCCTAGCTCTGTGGAGTGTGCGGCTTAAAGTGGTCCTATGGACAGATACTCCAATCTCCACTGTGGAGCTTTGCAGCTCCTTCAGGGTTATCTTTGGTCTCTTTGTTGCCTCTCTGATTAATGCCCTCCTTGCATGGTCCGTGAGTTTGGGTTGGCAGCCGTCTCTTTGGCAGGTTTAGTGTGGTGCCATATTATTTTTTATTTTTTAATAATGGATTTAATGGCGCTCCGTGGGATGTTCAAAGTTTTGGATATTTTTTATCATCCAACCCTGATCTGTACTTGGAGAGCTCCTTGGTCTTCATAGTGCTGATTGCTTGGTGGTGCCCCTTGCTTAGTGGTGTTGCAGACTCTGGGGCCTTTCAGAACAGGTGTATATATACTGAGATCATGTGACAGATCATGTGACACTTAGATTGCACACAGGTGGACTTTATTTAACTAATAATGTGACTTCTGAAGGTAATTGGTTGCACCAGATCTTATTTAGGGGTTTCAGAGCAAAGGGGGTGAATACATATGCATATACACAAGGTTTTTGTGTAACCCCTGAGTTGCCCACTTTGACACTAAAACCCGGGAACCATATTTCTCTGCATTTTTCCAAGATGCAGAGAAAGTTTGTTATCTGAAAGCCRTTTACTGATTTTGGATAACTCTGCAGTAATGATCCCTTCTACTGAGACTTTATTCTTATGGGACACAGTAGAGCCGAGCCATCCGCATACAAAAACAAATTACGAGAGCAGGCTGATTTCATATCGTTAATGTACAGTAGGAAGAGAAGTGGGCCAAGGATGCTCCCTTGCAGGACCCCACAGCTAATCCCCTTTGCACTAGAATGTTTTCCATTAACATCCACCGTTTGGTCTCTACCTGTTAAATAGGATTTACCTCAGTCAATAACCCTGCTGTTAAAACCAAGGATAGCATCTTCCGTTCCCATGATTCCATGGGGTATTGGGGCAGTGGACCACACACAAGGGACTCTCGATACATCATTGTCTGGGTCAGGCTGGTCCATAACAGACAATGGCCTAGCTGTGACTACGTTTGACATCCGTCACAAAGACAGGGTGTGAAGTCATTGTTGCTCCCGTCATAATTGAGTCCTGACATGATTTCTGATGCACTGCTAAAGCCTCATTATTGTCCAGTCTGTCATAGTGCCGAGGCAGCAAGCTCATAATAAAAGAAAAATGTTCTCCAGACAACAATTGGGGAAGATTGAGGAAGAGCTGAGCACTTTGATCACAATGCCCATCCCTGGCTGGTTCTCTGGGAACAATAGTGAGCTACTGATGGTGGAGGAAGGAGGGTGGGTGCTGCCACAGAAATAAATAGAACATTATAGTGTATCTCAGTAGGGGGCACTCCTCTCTGTGATCTATAGATGGAGACCTTTGTGGCCAAGGTCAGGACAGACAGCATTTGGGGACACTGCCTTTCAAATGGTACCGTCAATCATTGCAAAGGTTTTAAGCTGTCATAGCTAAGTACAGATCCCATGGCATGCAGCTGTTGCAAGGGTAGTGGTATTATTCCCTGGATAAATCCTCAAACTGATCAACATACTACAAACTACATAGTACCAGTGTTGGTGGTAATGCGTTACAAATGAACGTGTTACAGTWATAATATTACTTTTTGCGGTAACTAACAATATGACGGAGTTACTGTTCCAGATTGATTAGCAATATTACAGTTACTGTTATCATCCCCGTCCTATTACAGTTATTGATCCAAATAGATATTGGTGATGATTATTATTCCCTCTCTGTTGGCACAATATTTAAAATCACCCCGCCCCAGATTCTGATTCTGTTTTTGTCCTCTTGCCAAGTTCCTGCTTACGCACGCAGTAATACTAGCTACTTTAGTGAGGAAGATGAAAAATGGCGGAAGCATCGTTGACTTTCTCAGTTCTCCCATTACTTTGATAGGACAAAAATGACAAGAATATAACTGTAAAGTGTAAACTGTGACCCACTGCCCAGGCGATGAAAAACCCTGTCCACCGCAAGAAACACGGCCTCCTACACAGGCAACACACCAACACAAAACCCCGAGACCTGACCACTGCTGTTTAAGATGTCGGTAGGCCTACCTCATCCAAACAACCAAGCCTTGATTTTAATCGTTCAGGAGGACAGGCGSTAACCCAGGGAGAGCTGAATAAGYGTGTAGCTGGGTATKTAGTAGAGGAAATGCTGTTCTTATCCACGGTAGAATCACCCTATTTTTGTTTCTGTCATTATTAGGCTACTTGTGTTGGTGTATAGGCCTACTTAACGTAACTTTGACAGTGTTTAGGACACGCAACGTTTTGGGGTGTAATGCAAAAGTAATATAACGAGTAGCGTAACNACTTCTGAAGGTAATTGGTTGCACCAGATCTTATTTAGGGGTTTCAGAGCAAAGGGGGTGAATACATATGCATATACACAAGGTTTTTGTGTAACCCCTGAGTTGCCCACTTTGACACTAAAACCCGGGAACCATATTTCTCTGCATTTTTCCAAGATGCAGAGAAAGTTTGTTATCTGAAAGCCRTTTACTGATTTTGGATAACTCTGCAGTAATGATCCCTTCTACTGAGACTTTATTCTTATGGGACACAGTAGAGCCGAGCCATCCGCATACAAAAACAAATTACGAGAGCAGGCTGATTTCATATCGTTAATGTACAGTAGGAAGAGAAGTGGGCCAAGGATGCTCCCTTGCAGGACCCCACAGCTAATCCCCTTTGCACTAGAATGTTTTCCATTAACATCCACCGTTTGGTCTCTACCTGTTAAATAGGATTTACCTCAGTCAATAACCCTGCTGTTAAAACCAAGGATAGCATCTTCCGTTCCCATGATTCCATGGGGTATTGGGGCAGTGGACCACACACAAGGGACTCTCGATACATCATTGTCTGGGTCAGGCTGGTCCATAACAGACAATGGCCTAGCTGTGACTACGTTTGACATCCGTCACAAAGACAGGGTGTGAAGTCATTGTTGCTCCCGTCATAATTGAGTCCTGACATGATTTCTGATGCACTGCTAAAGCCTCATTATTGTCCAGTCTGTCATAGTGCCGAGGCAGCAAGCTCATAATAAAAGAAAAATGTTCTCCAGACAACAATTGGGGAAGATTGAGGAAGAGCTGAGCACTTTGATCACAATGCCCATCCCTGGCTGGTTCTCTGGGAACAATAGTGAGCTACTGATGGTGGAGGAAGGAGGGTGGGTGCTGCCACAGAAATAAATAGAACATTATAGTGTATCTCAGTAGGGGGCACTCCTCTCTGTGATCTATAGATGGAGACCTTTGTGGCCAAGGTCAGGACAGACAGCATTTGGGGACACTGCCTTTCAAATGGTACCGTCAATCATTGCAAAGGTTTTAAGCTGTCATAGCTAAGTACAGATCCCATGGCATGCAGCTGTTGCAAGGGTAGTGGTATTATTCCCTGGATAAATCCTCAAACTGATCAACATACTACAAACTACATAGTACCAGTGTTGGTGGTAATGCGTTACAAATGAACGTGTTACAGTWATAATATTACTTTTTGCGGTAACTAACAATATGACGGAGTTACTGTTCCAGATTGATTAGCAATATTACAGTTACTGTTATCATCCCCGTCCTATTACAGTTATTGATCCAAATAGATATTGGTGATGATTATTATTCCCTCTCTGTTGGCACAATATTTAAAATCACCCCGCCCCAGATTCTGATTCTGTTTTTGTCCTCTTGCCAAGTTCCTGCTTACGCACGCAGTAATACTAGCTACTTTAGTGAGGAAGATGAAAAATGGCGGAAGCATCGTTGACTTTCTCAGTTCTCCCATTACTTTGATAGGACAAAAATGACAAGAATATAACTGTAAAGTGTAAACTGTGACCCACTGCCCAGGCGATGAAAAACCCTGTCCACCGCAAGAAACACGGCCTCCTACACAGGCAACACACCAACACAAAACCCCGAGACCTGACCACTGCTGTTTAAGATGTCGGTAGGCCTACCTCATCCAAACAACCAAGCCTTGATTTTAATCGTTCAGGAGGACAGGCGSTAACCCAGGGAGAGCTGAATAAGYGTGTAGCTGGGTATKTAGTAGAGGAAATGCTGTTCTTATCCACGGTAGAATCACCCTATTTTTGTTTCTGTCATTATTAGGCTACTTGTGTTGGTGTATAGGCCTACTTAACGTAACTTTGACAGTGTTTAGGACACGCAACGTTTTGGGGTGTAATGCAAAAGTAATATAACGAGTAGCGTAACTAATTACTTTAATTCATTTTGTTATTGTTGAAAGAAGTAATAAGTAATAGGTAATAATAAATAAATAAAAATTGTAACGACCCCAACACTGAATTGTACATACTGCATAGGCTACCAATGGGCTCATTTGCATTGTTCCACTCTAAAATCACAAAATGGTTGTTACTTTGTAAACAAGTTATTACAGATATAGAAAATGAAAGTCTCAACCAAAGAGTGGAGCGACTATAAGTTGCAGATAAGAACAAGGGAAGAAGGGGTGTGTGTGGGGTAAAAGAGAGGGAATGGGGAACCTGAAGAAGGGGTGCTTGTGGTGGGGTTGAGGGGGAACGGGTAGGGGAATGGAAAAGGGAGCATCAAATAGCTGGCGCCAGCGGCTGCCGATGCCTGCATGCCTCGAGAAGATTTAGTGTTGAAGCAGGGGGAGGCCGAGCATGAGCCCATTGGGCCTGTGAATGTGGGGCTGTTCATGGCTGATTTCATGCCTGGTTGATCAGAGGCTGCCGGGCCAGGCCTCACGACAGCTGCAGGGCCCGCTGGCCGCCCGCGCCACAGCCCGGCACAAAGGCAGCACAGCACACAGCACAAGAATGGTTGACAGGCTGTTGTTAACGACGGCAACTGTGTGAGGTATGTATATCAGGTCGCTAAATACTGGCAGTGTTAATCAGGCGAAGCGAGGGGAGAGGGAGCAGAGGGAAAGAGAGAGGGGGTAAGATGATGCCCCCTATCTGAAGCGTTGTTTTACTGCAAGGATTTTACTAAACAGGTTTCATTGATGGAATAATGTGACGTTCTCAATAAAATATACAAGTATTTTTGTTTTGCCTCCCAATATTTTATCCACCACCCGATATTATCATCTTAAACCATCCCTTTCACAAGACCGAATAGAATAGGCCTAATTCTCACATTCATAGTCTGCGTGCGCCTTGAAGTAGGCAGCAATAGGGTGAACTTTTGGGTGTGATGTGTTTGAGTTTTATTGGACTGAAGGAAGTTTACAAGTGACTGGAAGTCTGAGACAAGGCCATGTTGTCCATCTGGGCTGGAGTTTATAAGGACAGTGCTCAAAGAGAAGAGGTAGGATTCTGAATGCCAAGCCACAGAACCACAAAACCTTGACCCTGACCTTGACCACTCGTCTCCCCCATGGTGAGCACAGGCCAGAGGAATGTGCGGTTCCAGGGGGATGTGTGCACGGTGGGCCAGTCTGGATGGCTCTTAGGGGAGCTATCCAGGCCATTTCAGGTCTTCTGTATGMCTCCCCAGTCACCGCTACAGGGGGAGTGTCAGCCAGAGCTATGGACACAGCAGCAGGATTAGCGTTCTGCCGGTCGGGAAATCTTTTGGTCAGAGATGGCAATCCCTTTTCAGGCCCTCTGTCTGCATGCCTCTCCACTTCCTTGGTCCTACACTCTTTGGAATAAGGGTTCCAAAATGTTTTTTTTGGGCTATCCCCATAAGAGAACCCTTTTTGGTTCTAGGTAGAACTCTTTTGGGTTCCATGTAGAACCATCTGTGGAAAGGGTTCTAAATGGAACTCAAAGAGGTTCTACCCGGAACCAACAGGGTTCTAACTAGAACCAAAAAGTGTTCTTCAAAGGGTTTTCCTATGGGGAAAGACGAAGGACCCTTTTAGGTTCTAGATAGCACTTTTTTACACTGAGCTGAATTTATTATCATCTCTATAACTAAAGCAGCTAATCTGACCAGTCTGATAAGAATCACACCAATTAGTCCTCATGATACGATTGAGATAATCAGATAAGATAATAGCATTCATTACTATACTTCTCTACAACGTTCTCATGCAACACGAGCATACCAGATGAGCTAAATGACTGCAAGGCAAGCAACACTGAAGCATGCATGAGAGCACCAGCTGTTCCGGATGACTGTATGGTCACGCTCTCCGTAGCCGATGTGAGTAAGACCTTTAAACAGGTCACCATTCACAAGGCCGCAGGGCCAGATGGATTACCAGAACGTGTACTCAGAGCATGCGCTGACCAACTGCCAAGTGTCTTCACTGACATTTTCAACCTGTCCCTGACCAAGTGTGAAATACTGGGGCATACACACTACCATCTGTAGTGCCTTTTGGTCGGGGGCCGTACAGTTGCCATACCAGGCGGTGATGCAACCAGTCAGGATGCTCTCGATGGTGCAGCTGTAGAACTTTTCTTATTTGTCTGCATTGCTTGCTGTTTGTGGTTTTAGGCTGAGTTTCTGTATAGCAATTTGTGACATCTGCTGATGTAAAAAAATACTTTATAAAAACATTTGATTGATCGAAATTGATTGTTTATTATCTATGCATAGTCACTTTACCCCTACCTACACATACAAATTACCTCAATTACCTCGACTAACGTGAATCAGTACCGGTACCCCCTGTTTACAGACTCATTATAGTTATTTTATTGTTACTTTTTAAAATGTTTTACTTTAGTTTATTTAGTAAATATTTGGTCATTTCTTATTTTTCCTTAAACTGCAATTCTGGTTAAGGGCTTGTAAGTAAGCATTTCACAGTAAGGCCACACCTGTTGTATTTGGCGCATGTTACAAATAAAATTTGATTTGAAATCTTCGGTCTCCGTTTTCAGCTGTGCCAACATAATTGCAAAAGGGTTTTCTAATGATCAATTAGCCTTTTAAAATGATAAACTTGGATTAGCTAACACAACGTGCCATTGGAACACATGAGTGATGGTTGCAGATCATGGGCCTCTGTACGCCTATGTAGATATTCCATAAAAAAATCTGCCGTCTCCAGCTACAATAGTCATTTACAACATTAACAATGTCTACACTGTGTTTCTGATCAATTTGATGTTATTTTAATGGCCAAAAAAGTTGAAGGACACCTTTTTTGGTCTAGTTGAACCCTGTTGGTTCCAGGTAGAACCTTTTTTGAGTTCCATTTAGAACCCTTTCCACAGATGGTTCTACATGGAACCAAAATAGTTCTACTAGAACCAAAAAAGGGTTCTCTTATAGCCCCAAAAAAACATTTGGAACCCTTATTCCAAAGAGTGTAGGACCAAGGAAGTGGAGAGGCATGCAGACAGAGGGCCTGAAAAGGATTGCCATCTCTGACCAAAAGATTTCCCGACCGGCAGAACAAGCTAATCCTGCTGCTGTGTCCATAGCTCTGGCTGACACTCCCTGTAGCGGTGACTGGGGAGTCATACAGAAGACCTGAAATGCCTGGATAGCTCCCTAAGAGCCCCATGACCAACTGGCCACCGTGCACACATCCCCCTGGAACCGCACATTCCTCTGGCCTGTGCTCACCATGGGGGAGACGAGTGGTCAAGGTCAGGGTCAAGGTTTTGTGGTTCTGGGCTTGGCATTCAGAA
>NC_036866.1:45570728-45573434 GCF_002910315.2 Salvelinus sp. IW2-2015
ATCCCTTCTCGTTTCCCATATTAAGACGACTGCTGGCTTGCTCCTGACCTACAAGGGTAGACGCTATCACTGCGTCATGGCGACAACAAAGTTAATGCACTTTCGTACTTACTTCCTCCACACAGCCTCAATTTCCCTTTCCCAGTCTTAGCTGGTCTCTGTGACGGTGGGTTTATCTTTTCTACTGTAGCTGGTGTTAATAACATCTACCATGGATAGGTGCACCCTCAGGCAGGTTAAAATATAAAGATAAGATCTGTGAAGACGTCTAAACATGTATTAACAGCAGCTACTGTAATGTGACATAGCCTGATGGTCCCAAAGAGGGTTTGAGGCCGGCTTTGATGGATCAGTCAGTAGGCTGTCAGTCCTGATATCAATATAGAAAGCCTCATGGAACAAAGGGTCAGCTGTACACCATGAGAATACGGGTCACAAGAGGTTATTGGGTCAAGTCCCACCTGGTGATGGGGGAAAAAACAATTACAGTACACCACCGTTCAAAGTTTGAGGGTCACTTAGAAATGTCCTGGTTTTTGAAAAAAAAAACTGCAAATTTATGTTGAGCCAATTAACGGTTTTCCTATGGGGAAAGACGAAGGACCCTTTTAGGTTCTAGATAGCACTTTTTTACACTGAGCTGAATTTATTATCATCTCTATAACTAAAGCAGCTAATCTGACCAGTCTGATAAGAATCACACCAATTAGTCCTCATGATACGATTGAGATAATCAGATAAGATAATAGCATTCATTACTATACTTCTCTACAACGTTCTCATGCAACACGAGCATACCAGATGAGCTAAATGACTGCAAGGCAAGCAACACTGAAGCATGCATGAGAGCACCAGCTGTTCCGGATGACTGTATGGTCACGCTCTCCGTAGCCGATGTGAGTAAGACCTTTAAACAGGTCACCATTCACAAGGCCGCAGGGCCAGATGGATTACCAGAACGTGTACTCAGAGCATGCGCTGACCAACTGCCAAGTGTCTTCACTGACATTTTCAACCTGTCCCTGACCAAGTGTGAAATACTGGGGCATACACACTACCATCTGTAGTGCCTTTTGGTCGGGGGCCGTACAGTTGCCATACCAGGCGGTGATGCAACCAGTCAGGATGCTCTCGATGGTGCAGCTGTAGAACTTTTCTTATTTGTCTGCATTGCTTGCTGTTTGTGGTTTTAGGCTGAGTTTCTGTATAGCAATTTGTGACATCTGCTGATGTAAAAAAATACTTTATAAAAACATTTGATTGATCGAAATTGATTGTTTATTATCTATGCATAGTCACTTTACCCCTACCTACACATACAAATTACCTCAATTACCTCGACTAACGTGAATCAGTACCGGTACCCCCTGTTTACAGACTCATTATAGTTATTTTATTGTTACTTTTTAAAATGTTTTACTTTAGTTTATTTAGTAAATATTTGGTCATTTCTTATTTTTCCTTAAACTGCAATTCTGGTTAAGGGCTTGTAAGTAAGCATTTCACAGTAAGGCCACACCTGTTGTATTTGGCGCATGTTACAAATAAAATTTGATTTGAAATCTTCGGTCTCCGTTTTCAGCTGTGCCAACATAATTGCAAAAGGGTTTTCTAATGATCAATTAGCCTTTTAAAATGATAAACTTGGATTAGCTAACACAACGTGCCATTGGAACACATGAGTGATGGTTGCAGATCATGGGCCTCTGTACGCCTATGTAGATATTCCATAAAAAAATCTGCCGTCTCCAGCTACAATAGTCATTTACAACATTAACAATGTCTACACTGTGTTTCTGATCAATTTGATGTTATTTTAATGGCCAAAAAATTTGCAGTTTTTTTTCAAAAACAAGGACATTTCTAAGTGACCTCAAACTTTTGAACGGTGGTGTAACTGTATTGTTTTTTCCCCCCATCACCAGGTGGGACTTGACCCAATAACCTCTTGTGACCCGTATTCTCATGGGTACAGCTGAACTGTCATGATTTCTATATTGATACAGACTGACAGCCATACTGACTGATCCATCAAAGCCGGCCTCAAACCCTCTTTGGGACCATCAGGCATGTCACATTACAGTAGCTGCTGTTAATACCATGTTATAGACTTTTTCAAGATCATCTTATATTTTAACCTGAGGTAAGCACCATTCCTGTACATGATATTAACACCAGCTACAGTAAGATAACAGAAACCCACCGTCACAGAGACCAGCTAAGACTGGGAAGGGAAATTGAGGCTTTGTGGAGGAAGTAAGTAGAAAGTGCATTAACTTTGTGCCATGACGCAGTGATAGCGTCTACCCTTGTAGGTCAGGAGCAGCCAGCCAGTCGTCTTAATATGGGAAACGAGAAGGGAACTTTCCCCAACACTGTTTAAACCACCACGAGCACCAAGTTAATGATGCCCCCAGGTTACAGTCGTAGCGTGTGAACCACGTTCCCCTCACACAGATTACCTTTCTGTATCTCTGGGCTCCCTGATCGCCTCACCATTCAACCCTTTGTCCCTCTGACATAGAGATTGACTGCTGTTTTCACCCTGGTTTGTGTGAAGTATAATAAGATGCATGTACCAGGTAAAGTCCCTGCCACAGGCTAATAGCATCACTAGAAAGAAGGCCTTTCCCACAATAAATGATACTGTATGCATTGTGGGAAAGAGGCTGTACAGAGCCATCGGAAAGTATTCAGACCCCTTGG
>NC_036866.1:45577720-45580973 GCF_002910315.2 Salvelinus sp. IW2-2015
TTTTCCACATTTTGTTCGTTACAGCCTTATGGAATGGATTAATTTTTAAATCCTGGAAATCTACACACATACCCCATAATGGCAATCAAAACATTTTTTAGAATTTTTTCAAATGTATTTAAAATAAAAAACAGAAATACCTTATTTACATAAGTATTCGACCCTTTTCTATGAGACTCGAAATTGAGCTCAAGTGCATCCTGTTTCCATTGATGGAAATGGGAGAACTTTCCAGAAGGAACAACCATCTCTGCAGCACTCCACTAATCAGGCCTTTATGGTAGTAGTGGCCGGACAAAAGCCACTCCTCTCTACGCACGTGTCCAAAAACAATGCTCTGAAGCTCTCTGTGAGCCAAAAGGCACCTAAAGACTCTCAGACCATGAGAAACCAGTTCTCTGCTGAATGAAACCAAGATTGAACTCTTGGGCTGAATGCAAGCGTTCATGTTTGGAGGAAACCTGACCACATCCCTACGGTGAGCATGGTGGTGCAGCACCATGCTGTGGGATGTTTTTCAGCGGCTGGGACTGGGAGATTAGTCCGGATTGGGTAAAGATAAACGGCAGAAAAGTACAGAGAAATTCTTGATGAAACTGTTCCAGAGTGCTCAGACCTCAGACTGAGGCAAAGGTTTACCTCTCCAACAGGACAATGACCCTAACCACACTCAAGCAAGGCAGAGGTTGGCTTCAGGGACAGTCTTTGAATGGCCTTGGCCTAGCCAGAACCCTGACTTGAACCTGATCGAACATCTCTGGATGAATCTGAAAATAGCTGTGCAACAACACTCCCATCCAACCTGACAGAGCTTGAGAGGATCTGCATGAGAAGATTGGAGAAAACTCCACAAATACAGGTGTGCCAAGCTTGTGGCGTCATACCCAAGAAGACTCTATGCTGTAATCGCTGCCAAAAGTGCTTCAACAAAGTACTGAGTAAAGGGTCTGTGTAAAGAAGATTTGGCCCTAACGAAAAATGCTCCTTAGATTATAATTTTTGAATCTCCATCGCTCTATAATCTCTATATTCGGTGACGAGTCACTTACACTGGTGATAGACATGGCTAGGACAGTACTCTGCTAGCTCGAACTTGACTGTACTGAGACGGGAACTGGCATCTAGCGCCGCTGCTCATAGAGCTCGGACATGAGTTACGCTTCACTAGTGCTGTCCGTTAAACGAGCAGTAAATGTCCTGCTTTAACAGTGGTGGTAGGCTCTGCTAGGTTAGATACGTCAAGAGCGCGCTCTTAATTTGTGCTTAAAAGCGTGGGCAAGACGAGCAATAAAGATTTGTAACAGGATGCAGACTCAGACAGGCTGCTGGGGCAGCACGGCTAGCGCTCTAGACGGGCGCTGTGGTGGTGTGAAACATGTATATCAGAATCGCCTCACGCGCTTTCGCGCGGCTTGTGCAGGACAGATGGGCTCAGACGGCGTTTGGGTTCCAGACAATGGTGCTCAGCGGCGCTTATACGGGCTTCATCAGGAAATGCAGACCGTCCAGTCGGGGGACGTAGTCTTGAGCATAAGAGAATACAGCATGGACTGTCAGACGAGGTGCTTCTTATTTGTGTTCAGACGAGACTGGTGGCTCAGACAGATTGCTGACGTCTTTGTGGTCATTGAGTGACAATCATTGAGCAGTGAGCACACGCAGAGCAACATAGGACAAGCAAGACATAGCATACAGACAAAGCAACATAGGACAAGCAAGACGTAGCATACAGACAGAGCAACATAGAACAAAAAGCAGCAAGACAAAATTCATAAAAGCAACAAAGTGTTTCCACACCTCACAAGCTACAGACAACAGACAACATGGAAAGCGGCAATACACAGCTAGGGATTATGTTCACAAATCTGATTGACCTTTAGCCATGTCTTCATGCATTTTGTGAAAGTGTGATATGTGGTGCAGTTATGTGTGTCTGATGGCAGTGTATTCCAGACATGGGAAGCTCTCACAGAGAAAGCGGATTTACTAAAGGTGCTTTTCCTTAAGGGAACTATACAGTCACCTCTCATGGTAGACCTTGTGTATCTGCTGCCATATGTTTGGATWTTCTGTTTAACAAAAATACTGAGTGGAGGGGGAGCCAGGCCATTTAGGATCTTGAATGCAAGACATGCGTCGGTGTATTGCACAAGATTTTCCCAACTCAGGAGCTCATGCTTTCTGAGGATGTAACAGTGATGATGGCTATTGGGCTTCCTATCAAGCACTTTGAGAGCCTGTTTGTAGACAGACTGAATAGGTTTTAATGTTGTACAACAAGCTTGGGCCCAACTAGTCAAGCAGTATGTTAAGTGGGGGAGTATCATAGATTTGTAGTACAGTTTTGCTACCTCTGTAGTCAAACAATTTCGTATAAATCGGAAATTAGCTAGGTTGAATTTGGTTATCTGAATTACCTTTTTCACATGCTTTTTAAAAGAGAGGTTGGAATCAAGTATGATGCAAAGGTACTTAAAATCAGATACCACCTGGAGCTTCTCCCCTGACACATARACATCTGGCTCAGTAGCATCTGTTGCCCTCTTTGTGAAGAACATGCAAATTGTTTTTTTCACATTGAGATGCAAACACGAGTCAGTGAGCCACTTTGTAACCTGGATCATTACAGTAGTGAGTTCTTGYGCAGCTTGTTGTTTGCTCTTTGCATGCACATATATCACTGTATCATCTGCATACATTTGAACTTCAGACCCAGTACAGACAGAAGGCAGATCATTAATGTACAGGCTGAACAGGAGGGGCCCCAGTATTGACCCTTGGGGCACGCCCACATCATAGCTAAGAGTGGGCGACAGCTCATTKCTCACTCTGACACACTGAGTTCTGCCTTCAAGGTATGATTTCATCCATCTCAAGACATCGGGGGAAAGTTGAACTTAGACAATTTTCTGATGAGAATCTCATGGTTAACAGTATCAAAAGCTTTCCTTAGGTCCAGAAACACAGCCCCAACAACGCCCCCTTTGTCCATCTTGGACTTCACATTTTCCAGAAGAAAGCAGTTGGCCGTTTCTGTGGAGTGTTTCGCTCTGAAGCCAAACTGCATGGAGTGTAATGTGAAGGGGCTGTTGTTGAGRTGGGTAATCAGTTGTTCTGCTACACACTTTTCAACAACCTTTGACACCACAGGTAGTATACTAATGGGCCTGTAGTTACTCACGTCAGCAGGGTCGCCCGATTTAAAGATGGCCGTTATTATGGCCGACTTCCACACCCCGAGACCAATAGATGT
>NC_036866.1:45581778-45594473 GCF_002910315.2 Salvelinus sp. IW2-2015
CTGGTTTATTACTGAACACCAAATCAATCTGTGTTTTAGAGCAACAAGTCACCCTGGTTGGCCCTTTAACTACCTAAGGTCAAAGGTATTAGTGATCCATTTGAGGGTTTTCCTACAAGACTTGTCTTCATAATAAATATTAAAATCTCCCATTAAGATGACCTCTCCCAAAATCACATTCCCTAAGCATGTTATTAAACTGATCAAAAAACACACTTTTGGTGGAAGGTGGCCTATACATTCCAATAAGGATAAAAGACATTTGAGGAGACAGTGTAACGTTCAGGCCAATACATTCTAGTTCATTATCACATGACCACTCAATTTGTTTACATCAGATATGTTCTTTAATGTAAATCATCACACCCCMTTCACACYTCCTTCAATCCTGTCTCTCCTGAAAACATTGTAGCCAGGCACAATCAAAGCAGCATATGGAGAGTTTTTATGGARCCATGTCTCTGAGAGGCAGAGGAAGTCAAGGTTGGAGTCTGTGAGTAGATGTTGAATTTGATCACTTTTTGGAATGACACTACGAATGTTCAAGTGCCCCCCTAGTAGTCCCTTGGGCTTAGCTCGTGGGTCCCAGATGACTCGAGAGTGATTGACACATTGAAAAAAAGTTACATTTTCTGTGTTTTCTGACGGCTGGGTTTAGGCCGTTTTGTTTCGTTTTAATTAGGGGCAGTTCGGTAGCGCAATTAACAATCCCTCCCGCCTGCACTGGATGCGGGGAACTAATTAAAACAGCTTGCGTACCAGAAGCAGAGTCAGYGATTGCATATAGCGACTTGGGTATGTTTGAAGAGTCAAAATCTATCCTGGAGCCGGGTGAGTCGAGAGAAACCATGGGACCATAGCACTCACCCACTTCCACAGCGGCGACGATCAGTGGACGAGGCCATCCACTGCTTTCCACTCCGGTGAGTATCGCTGGCTCGGTGATGTTAGGCCCAGGATTGAGWTGCACATCCCCGGAGAGTAGGAGGGCAGTGAACAGGTAGTTTAAAAGTTTMCGATAAATGTTGGACTTGTGTTTGTTACGCCTCAGCGGTTCAGTGGAATAGGGAGCGAGGTAGACTTGGCCATTATTCAGAACATTATGGTATGCTGTTTGTATTGTTTATTTCACTTTCGCTTATTATCTACTTCACTTGCTTTGGCAATGTTGACATATGTTTCCCATGCCAATAAAGCCCTTGAATTGAATTGAATCGAATTGAGAGAGAGGACAGGGAGGGAGTGAGGTGAGAAAGAGATGGTAGCTAACTACGTTCCACTCAGCCAAGACCGGGTATATTGTCCTGCCACTGTGGGAAACTCTGAAAACTTCCTTCTAGTGATTACCAGGAAACTGTAGACGCCGTATGAGTGACCCTCCTGTCACTTTAGCTGCATGAGCAGAAACATTTACAATGTGGCGAAGCATTACTGCCGCGTGAGATGACTCTGATAAACTCTCTCTCTAACTCCCTTACCCCTCTCTCTCCATCACCTTATCTGTGAATGAAAGAATGTCTGGCCTTCATCCTAAAGTGGTCATGTCTTATGGGAAGGCAATATTGCATTCTTAGAGATTCTTTGATTATTATAGGCAGGAGATTCTTAGATTCTTAGAGTCAGGACATTCTTAGATTCTTAGAGACAGGACATTCTTAGAGACAGGACATTCTTAGATTCTTAGAGTCAATAAATGATTCCAACAATTGATCACATTCAGACGGGAAATAAGACTGATTTCGAAAAGACAAAGGCTATCAAATTTAGGACCAAAATATGAATGTCTCACTTGTCTGTTTGCACCTGTCACAATACTMTCACACAACTGACGTGCAATTGTGCATACACTGTACTCAGTTAAGCTGCCTCAGTTAAAACGTGAATGTTACTGTGAAAACAGAGATTTGATGTRTTCCCGTAGACTAGAGGGACATCAATTAGTTAAAAAGTGAATGTTACAGTGAAAACAGAGATTTGATGTGTTTCTGTAGACTAGAGGGACATCTAATGGACAGTGGTCACCTCTCATGCTGTCCTATAACATCACACCGTCACTATACAGTACATCTCTAACCCTGTCCTTTCAACTAACAACAACAACATTGTGTTCAGTTCTTAGGAGTGTCAAACATAACACTACTGACCTAAAATGCCTTTATTCATTTCATAATACAGCACCTACAGTAGGCCTAATCTGAACACAACCCCTGGAGTCTTGCCCGAACCAACCCTCCACCTTGGCCCCACAAACCTCACAGACCCTGATACAGTCACGAGTCATGGTTGCTCTCACCTCTATGCAAATCGACCTGTGGTTTATACAGAGGAGACGCGGTGATAACAATCTAATGTTATCAAGGCCTACCTTTCCTTGACACCCACACGTTGCACTTTAACCACAGGTTAATTGTCTACAGGTGAACTGAACTAGGCTAGGCAGGCCGGGCGGAAGGTTCTGTCATGAGATCTCTTTGAACTGGACAGCCCCACAGCAGAGCGGCACTTTGTAATGTGACTGTGGCACACACTCACGCACACATGCACAGCCTTAGCACAACAGTGCTCAGGAAGCCAAGATCCTTCTAAGGGTTCAATGATTATGTGACTGACATGTACTGTATACTGTGTTGTAAACTGCCTTGAATAAATCATTCTAATCACACAAATAAATCCCACTCAAGTCAAAACCAAGTAAAAAGTCACCTTTTCCGTAGCAGACCCACCTCCTCCTCGCTCAGCAGGCTAATCAACCTCTCACACATAAACACACACACACAGAACCAGCTGTGGTAGAAGTCCACCTGGCAGACAGGTGTTGAGGGCTGGGCTGGAGGGTCAGAGGGCACAGATTAAAGGTCCGCCCCCGCCATGCAGCCACTCTTTTAGTCAGGTAGAAGGGTGTGGTGACTGGATGTGCGTCCCAAACGGCATACTATTCCATGTATAGGGCTCTGGTCAAAAGTAGTGCACTATACAGTATATGTAATAGGGTGTCATTTAAGATGCAGACTAGTCTAGGACAGGTGCAGGCAGCAATTTAAACTGAGGACAGACATTCGGTCTATTATTGAATTGGCCTGTCGGCCAGAAGAAAAGAACCCTGAAAGGAAACATAATTACTGTGTTTCCAGTGTTGGGTAGTAATGGATTACATGTAATTGGGGTTACATAATCCAATAACAAATATGAAGAAACTGTAATCAGACCGGATTACTTTAAACAATTCCCTCGTTATGTCGAGATCACAATTTATTTATCTCATGATCACGACATAAAAATAGTTGTTTTGTTGAGATCACAAGATCATTTTCTTATAATATAAACAAGGCAAGACCTAGATGGTTAAAACCGGGAGGACTGGCAAAAAGAGAATAGAGGAAGGAGTATGGGAAAAACGCTGTTTGACTTGAAAAACATACAAGACGAACTGGCACAGAGAGACAATGAACACAGGGATAAATACACCAGGGAAAATAAGCGACACCTGGAGGGGGTGGAGACAATCACAAGACAGGTGAAACAGATCAGGGTGTGACATTTCTCATGATCATGACATAACAAAGGTTGTTACATGATAGATTGACAGTACGGCTGAGGCGACAGAGCCCATGGTATTTGTCACATGCTCCGAATACAACACTTGTAGACCATACCGTGAAATGCTTACTATCAAGCCCTTAACCAACAATGCAGTTCAAGAAATATAGTTAAGAAAATATTTACTAAATAAAATAAAATAAAATAAAATTTAAGTAACAATAAAATAACAGTAACGAGGCTATATACAGGGGTTACTAGTACTGAGTCAATGTGCAGGGGTACAGTTGAGTTGAGGTAATTTGTACATGTAGATAGAGAGGTAAAGTGAGTATGCATAGATTATAAACAGCGAGTAGCAGCAGTGTAAAAAAAAAAGGGGTGGGGGGGTCATTGGAAATAATCCGGGTGGCCAATTGATTAATTGTTCAGCATCCTCATGGCTTGGAGGTAGAAACTGTTAAAGAGCCTTTTGGTCCTAGACTTGGCGCTACGGTACCGCTTGCCGTCCAGTAGCAGAGAGAACAGTCTATGACTTGGGTGACTGGAGTCTTTGACAATTTCTTGGGTCTTCCTCTGACACAGTCTAGTAGAGAGGTCCTGGATGGCAGGAAGCTTGGTCCCAGTGATGTACTGAGCCGTACGCACTACCCTCTGTAGTGCTTTACGGTCAGATGCCGAGCAGTTGCCATACCAGGCGGTGATGCAACCAGTCAGGATGTTCTCGATAGTGCAGCAGTATAACTTTTTTGAGGATCTGGGGACCCATGCCAAATCTTGTCAGTCTCCTGAGGGGGAGAAGTTGTCCAATCAAATGAATTTACCACAGGTGGACTCCAATCATGTTGTAGAAACAACTCAAGCATGATCAATGGAAACAGGATGCACCTGAGCTCAATTCTGAGTCTCATAGCAAAGGGTGCTATGGGCACGTCATTCAGGCGGAAATGGGAAAAAAAAGGGGCCTAGCCCTAAGACGTTTTAAGACACTATAGCTTTGTTAAAGCTGCAGGCTGAAGTTAAATCTAGACTTAGTTTCCTCTATCGTAATCACTTCTCTTTCACCCCAACTACCAAACTAACCCTGATTCAGATGATCATCCTACCCATGCTAGATTACGGAGACTTCATTTATAGATCGGCAGGTAAGGGTCCTCTCGAGCGGCCAGATGTTCTTTACCATTCGGCCATCAGATTTGCCACCAATGCTCCTTATAGGACACATCCCTGCACTCTATACTCCTCTGTAAACTGGCCATCTCTGTATACCCGTCGCAAGACCCAAATGGTTGATGCTTATTTATAAAACCCTTTTACGCCTCACTATCTGAGATATCTACTGCAGCCCTCATCCTCCACATACCACAACCGTTCTGCCAGTCACATTCTGTTAAAGGTCCCCAAAGCACACCCATCTCTGGGTCGCTCGTCTTTTCAGTTCGCTGCAGCTAACGACTGGAACGAGCTGCACAAACACTCAAACGGGACAGTTTTATCTCAATCTCTTCATTCAAAGACTCAATCATGGACACTCTTACTGACAGTTGTGGCTGCTTTGCATGATGTATTGTTGTCTCTACCTTCTTGCCCTTTGTGCTGTTGTCTGTGCCCAATAATATTTGTACCATGTTTTGTGCTGCTACCATGTTGTGCTGCTGCCATGTTGTGATACTACCATGTTGTTGTCATGTTGTGTTGCTACCATGTTGTGTTGTCATGTGTTGCTGCCTAGCTATGTTGTTGTCTTTAGGTCTCTCTTTATGTAGTGGTGTGTTGTCTCTCTTGTCGTGATGCGTCTTTTGTCCTATATTTTTTTTCTTAATTTAAAAATATATTTTTTTATATATTTTTTCATCCCAGCCCACGTCCCCGCAGAAGGCMTTTTGCCTTTTGGTAGGCCATCATTGTAAATAAGAACTTGTTCTTAACTGACTTGCCTAGTTAATTAAAGGTTAAATAAAATAAATAAATAAAAACATTCAGTTTCACTGAAGACATACCTCAGATTTCACGCATACTTGACATCAGTGACAGGTGTGGAAGGGATCAGAATTTAAATTCTATCTGTACTATTTTTCCRACAGGCTCGTTGGTCTAGGGGTATGATTCTCGCTTTGGGTGCGAGAGGTCCCGGGTTCAAATCCCGGACGAGCCCTCTTTTTGAGGAAATAAATTGCCTCTATTCAGTTTATGAATATGTAGAGCCTATGAGAACGAGGAGAAGTTTACGTATGAGGTGAGATTTCCCATTCCGGTTTGTTGGTGGCTAATGGCTGTGTCCTGGCACTCCACGTTGTGTCGTACTAAGAACAGCCCTTAGCCGTGGTATATTGGCCAAATACCACACCTCCTCGGGCACGATTGCTTAACTATAGTATGATAAGGACTGTCAACAACTGGCAAGTCTACTTTATAAATTCTCTTATCTGTCAGGCACTGTGAAAATTCTATGTTTACCTGTAACACTATAGTCATGCATAGTCCTCAATTTCCACAATACAAACGATAACAGGCAAGCCTACAGTTCTTCATAAACATGTCAGTCACAAAGGTTTTGTTTGCAAATCTGACAATGTATGTAAAACTTCCAAAACAGTGTTTGTGACTACCACCAGAGGGCAGTCTAACAGTAGAACTGTACTCAGAAAAAACTTGCCACATCACATACTCTGGAAATGAACACACAGACCTATGAGGAGGAAGAGACGAAAGTTTAACTGTAGGACAAGGATTCCAATGATGGCTCGTTGGTCTAGGGGTATGATTCTCGCTTAGGGTGCGAGAGGTCCCGGGTTCAAATCCCGGACGAGCCCAAATTTTGGTGGAAAAGGTTGCTTATATTTGGTTAATGTGGTTATTTTAGTAATTGAAAAGTCACTGATAAAGTGGTGAGAAATTGTAACAATAGGAAAATGGTAGCCTGTAAAGAAATAAACTACAACTACACTATACTATATTCAAGTTGTTAAATAATTAGTATTCAACGTTCTATTTATAGTATTTTATGAATAGATAAGACAGCATTAGAAGAAAGGATAATTAGCTAAATACTAAATATATGGAAGTGGAACACAACATGGTAGGGATAAAAACACAGCAAACAGAGGACATAGAAGGCACAGTATGTAGGTATGTGCGGGTGTATAGTGATGTAAGGTGGGGTGTGTGTTTTAGTGTTTGGAAAAGTGTGGAGTGAAAAAGGAAAATGGTTGCAAATCCCAGAGCCCATGTGTGTCTGCGAGCAGGGGTTTTGAGAGGGAGCTTTCAATTTTGTGTTGGGGTTTTGAGAGAGAGCTTCCAATTTTGTGATATGGGATATACATTTTACACCCCACCTGAGCGACCCATACACTAAGGAGAAGGCTTTATCTGTTTTCTGGGCCTACTGTAAGTAGCCTATACACAGCCAAAACAGGAAGATAAATGCAGTCAGAGACCCACTAAAGCAGCACCGCCCCCTCAAGATTCTGAGCCTGCCTGGCAGAGTTGGTCCTACAAAGCCAAAGCCCCCTGATGGGTGAGCATAATATACAAGGAATTTCTCAAAGCTGCTAATGAGAACCTTGATGACCTTGTACCTAGCCAGTGGGGATTCCCGGTGAGGTACCCCCACCCAGGTAGTGGCAGTGCTGGCAACACTTGCTACAGTAAGCCATGGGGAGGGGGTAACACTCGGACAATAGGAGAGGGGTCAAATTATTGTGGCCCTGGTGGAACAAAATAATCAAACATCTGACTGCACATAGATGCTTGGGAAAAATGGTCACAAAGGGGGACCAGTGTGTGTTTGTTTCAGGGTAAGGGGGTGTATCTGATCTCCATCAGCTGGGACTTGACATCAGTTAATAAAATCTTCCCATTTTTGCAAAATTTTGCACGCCATCTCAAACAGTTGCAACTGTATATGCATTCGCACATGAAGTCCTTTCTTGAGTTGGGCTCGGGGATGGAACAACTGGTGAACATCTGACCTTGTGGTTGTTTGTGGGGGAAAGTGGTTGCGTGTGTATGATGAGTATGTGTGTGTGTATATGTATCCCAGATCTGTTGCTATGGGGTAATGACGTTAGGGACAATATAGGATGAATCACAATAATTGTTTGCTATAATAATAATTGCTTGCCAAAAATGTAATTTTGGTAATGGCAATCCTGGTTATAGGCAACAATTGTACACATGAACTGTCTGCATTATTATGCATGGTATTCATCAATTGTGGAAATTATGATAAGCAGATTTTTTAATATATTTTTTTAAATAACTATACGTCCAGAAGGACAACCATCTCTGCAACACTCCACCAATCATGCCTTTATGGTAGAGTGGCCAGACAGAAGCCACTCCTCAGTAAAAGGCACACGAAAGCCCATTTGGAGTTTGCCAAAAGGCACCTAAAGAAACAAGATTCTCTGGTCTGATGAAACCAAGATGTTGGCCCTGAAAACCAACATCTGGTGGAAACCTGGCACCATCCAAGCTTCCTGCCATCCAGGACCTCTATACCAGGCGGTGTCAGAGGAAGGCCCTAAAAATTGCCAAAGACTCCAGCCACCCTAGTCATAGACTGTTCTCTCTGCTACCGCACGGCAAGCGGTACCGGAGCGCCTAGTCTAGGTCAAAGAGGCTTCTTAACAGCTTTTGCCCCCAAGCCATAGGCGGAAATCCCAGGGGGGACGGGGGGGACACGACCCCCCCATCTTGGGACCAAGGTCCTGACTCAGCCAAACAGCTCCTGACTCTCCGCCAAGGGTCGGCGCAGCGTGCGGACTATGCCATCCAGTTCCACACGTGCAGCAGCGAGTGGCTGGAACGACGAGGCGCTCACAGTGTGCTTTTGAAGGGTCTTTCGACACCATCCAAGAGTGAACTGGCCACTCGGGAACCACCAGACAACCTCGAGTCCTGATCAAGTTGCTCACGCATAGACCAGAGTTTCAGTAGACCTCGGAGCATCTCGATGCAAGCTCTGAGAGAGAGAGAGCTCAACCGTAGATCCCACCCTACGCTCCTATCGTCCCAGCTCCGAGTCTCACATTATCCTCGCTGACTCCACCGGAACCCATGCAGGTTGGACGCATCTCCAGGCTGAGAGAGACGCGCGGATGAGGGAGCGATGCTGTCTATATTGCGGCAAACCGGGCCATTTCTCTCCCCGTGTTCCGGGCCTCCAGGGAAATGCCACTCTCCGCGTGCAGGCCTGGGAGGACTGTAACGGGAAACATAATCCTCCCATCCATCCAACTCCCGCCTGCTCATTCCAGTTACCTTTCCTGGGACACCACGAGCTTCCCCTTCAAGCCTTGGTAGACTCTGGAGCCGCCAGGTAACTTCATGGATGGTGTCTGGGCGAAGGAAATGGCGTTCCCTCTGAACTCTAAGTGACCCCATAAGGTTACTACGTTGGTGGAAGCTTTGGGATCTGGACTTGTCACTCGTGTCACTACCCCTTGCGACTTTCAGTTTCCAACACCAGGAAGTGATGAACTTTCATCTGACCTCGTGTTCCGAGTTCCCTCTCGTCTTGGATACCCTGGCTTACAGCCATAACCCTCACATCGACTGGTCTGTGGGCACTATCAAGCAGTGGGGTCCTACGTGCCAAGCCACTTGTATCTCCCAAGTTCCCCGAGTTCCCTCCCGAGTCTCTAGAATCCATCGACCTGTTCCCGAGTTCCCGAGTTGGTTACCATGACCTCAAACCGGTATTTAGCAAACAGAGGGCCACCAAACTACCACCCATAGACCTTACGATTGCCCCATCGACCTGTTTTCGGGCACCTGCCCCAGGGGTCGGATCTTTTCCCTATCTCCTCCCGAAACGAGCTGCTATGGATACCTACATCAAGGACTCTCTGGCAGCAGGCTTATGCGTCCATCCACCTCGCCAGCGGGCAGGGTTTTTCTTTGTGGCCAAAAAAGACGGGGGATTACGTCCTTGCATCGACTACCGGGGACTTAATGCCATAACCGTCCGTAACCGCTACCCGCTACCCCTTATGGCCACAGCCTTTGAGCTGCTCCAGGAAGCAGTGGTCTTCACTAAGCTTGACTGCGGAACGCATACCATCTTGTGCGGATCAACCGCGGTGACGAGTGGAAGACCGCTTTCAACACGCCTACTGTCACTACGAATACTTGGTGATGCCCTTCGGCCTGACCAACGCCCGGCTGTGTTCCAAGCGCTCATAAACGATGTGCTTAGGGATATTTGTAAGTCGCTCTGGATAAGAGCGTCTGCTAAATGACTTAATGTAAATGTAAATATGCTTAACATTTTCGTGTTTGGTTTACTTGGATGACATCCTCATCTTTTCGAGCTCCTCAAGAACACACCAAGCATGTCAGACAAGTGCTCAAACGCCTCCTAGACAGCCATTTGTACGTTAGCCGGAAAAGTGTGAATTCCATTCCTCTCGGTACAATTCCTGGATTTATAGTGGAACCCGGTCGAGTCAGATGGACCCCAAGAGGTAGGGGCGGTAGCGGATTGGCCCACCCAAGTCCGTTAAGGAAGTTCAGCGTTTCCTGGGCTTCACCAACTTTTACCGCAAGTTCATCAAGAACTTCAGCTCGGTGGCAGCCCCTCTCTCAGCTGTAACCAAGGGTGGCACACAAGTTTCTGTGGGGAAGAGAAGCTGAGACGGCCTTCCAAGGACTCAAGCAGCGCTCCTCTCTGCTCCCATCCTGAACTACCAACGGCGGATGAACCTTTTGTGGTGGAGGTAGACGCATCAGAGGTTGGGGTTGGAGCTGTCCTGTCTCAGAGGGGTGAAGACAAGAAGCTTCATCCTTGCGCCTTCTTCTCTCACCGGCTTACCCGGCCGAGAGGAATTACGATGTGGGGATCGTGAACTCCTAGCAGTTAGATGGCATTGAAGGAATGGAGACACTGGCTCGAGGGGCTTCTCAACCGGTTCAAGCTTACGGACCACAAAAATCTGGAGTATATCCAGCAGGCGAAGCGGTTGAACTCTAGACAAGCTCGATGGTCTCTTTTCTTCAATCGATTCCAGTTTATCCTCACTATAGACCCGGTCGAAGAATCTCAAACCGGACGCCTTGTCACGAATACTACTATCCTAGTCATCATCGACAGGTTTTCTAAGGCGGCCAGGTTTGTTCCCTTGACCAATATTACCTTCTGCCAAGGAAACAGCTGAGTTGGTGATTAACCATGTGTTCCGAGTCTTTGGTATCCGCAAGATATGGTTTCCGACAGAGGTCCCCAGTTCGCCTCAAGGTTTTGGAAGGCCTTCTGCCAACTCATAGGGGCCACGGCCAGTTTATTTCAGGGTACCATCCGGAGTCCAACGGCCAAACTGAGAGGATGAATCAGGAGCTGGAAACCACCCTCAGATGTATGGTTTCCAACACCCGTCCACTGGTCATCCTTCATTGTTTGGCCGAATCGCGCACAACACCTTGTGCTCTCCTCCACTGGTATGTTCCCGCATGAGTGTCAGTTTGGCTATGCTCCGCTATTGTTCCGGACCAGGAGGCGAAGTCAGAGTGCCTTCAGCCTCGAGGTTCATCAGACGCTGTCGGCTTACGTGGAAGAGGCCCGTCTTAATCTTCTGCGTTCCTCACAGCAGTACCAGCGACAAGCCAACAGACGTCGCCGTCCCGGTCCTACCTGTACCCCGGCCAGAGAGTATGGCTCTCAACAAAAGACTTACGCGTAAGGGTGGAGTCTCGCAAGCTGTCCCAAGTCATCGGTCCCTTTAAGATTGCCAGGAGAGTCAATCCCGTTACTTTTCGCCTGCACTTACCCAGATCCCTTAAGATCAATCCCACATTTCACATTTCCTTATTAAAACCTGTTGTTTTTTCTCCCTTATCCCGGCAGGCAGACCTCCCCTCCGCCCCGTGTCATCGGAGGCCAGTCGGCTTATACCGTCCACCGGATACTGGATTCCCGCCGGGTGCAGCGGTCCTGGCAGTATCTGGTGGACTGGGAAGGCTACGGTCCCGAGGAGCGCTCCTGGGTTCGCCAAGGACATACTGGACCCTGACCTCATTCGTCAGTTCAGGGTCCTCACCCTGAGAAGGCTGGTAGGAACGTCAGGAGCCGTCCCGGATTCTGTCAGGTTTTGGCCAGAACTGTTTAGGTTTTGTTCACTAGATGTCCCCCTTGCACCTTTTTTGTACCTTTTGTTTTTCTTGCTCCAATTATTGTTTGCACTGTAAGTTAGCACCAAGCCCCAGCCCAAGCCTTTTTTTATATAGACTTTTCTCTTGTTGGATTTTCCAGAGGTTCTCTGGTTTTGTTCTTGTTTATTATTTGAGTAGTCTTTGAGGTTTGTTTTTTCCTGCTGTTTTTTCCACTTTGTGGATTTTTCGTTGTATTTTGGAGGATATCCATTTTTCATTAAACCACCATCTCTAGTACTGCTGTGTCTGCCTCATCTCTGGTTCTGCCAATTATTAAGTGACTGTTTATCGCACCGGGTCCTGACATTATGAACATTTTATCAACTAGTCTTTGAGATATTAGGCTACTAGAGTTCTTACTATGCGTTTTGGTGTACTGCAATACTCTGATGTCCGTCTTCTTACTTTTTTCTGCCATTTTTCTACCTGGCTGACTGGCCTAGCTGCACACACACACATTTACACAACACATGCTGCAACCTTTTGTAATTTTAATAGTTTGTTTCATATTGGCTGGCTTCCAACAATAGCTGAATTTGTAAAGCTAGCGAGCACCAATTCCGTTTCTGTGTGTTTGCTATAATCTTTGCTACCTGGTTAAATAAAGGTGAAAAAAAAAAAAAAAAAAAAAGTTCACTAGCGACAATTTATCTTTTGCAACGAGACCATTATATATATTTAAGACAATGGTAGAAGAGAGTGTAGTTCTGTTCTGTTCAGTTTGGACTTCAGTTTATCGCTAACCTTATCACAGGGACGTCGAAGCACTACAGCTGCATGCTGATCTTGGAATAAACTGACGATAGCAAAGATTCCATCTTTGACGACGCCACATAAATGGAATATCAAACCATTGTGAGGCAAAGGGCGGGGGGTCGCAATCTTTTGAAACTTAAAACGCGCTATTAAGTGTCTATAACCAGCACAAGTGCTTTCATTGCGTTATTATATTATTGAAATTACATAGTTATGTTTACAGTGTATATTGGGGGGGACAAATCATATTT
>NC_036866.1:45594498-45600610 GCF_002910315.2 Salvelinus sp. IW2-2015
GACCCTCCACCTCCAAATCGATCCTGCTCCAGAGTACAGGCCTCGGTGTAACGCTCACACTTTTTGCCAGTCCTGTCTGCCATTCCTGTATTAAAAATGTAAAATATGCAAAAGTCTGGGTAGCCATTTGTTTAGCTGTTCGGGAGTCTTATGGCTTGGGGCAGGGGCGAAAATCTGATATCAACCTTGGAGGGACAATTACTTAAATTTTCTCAGAGCAATTCCTGAGGGACACCAAAAGTTAGTGCTGTAACACATAGTATACGTTGTTATATTGTTAAATGATATTGAGGAACCATAATTTCTACAACTGGATAATTGATGGTACAGTAGTTAACTGAAGGGTTTTCCACAACTTGTTCAAATGTTTATCATTATATTCTACTTACATAATATAGTTTAATCCTCTCTCTTTTTCGTCATGGTCTGGGGCGGTGTGTCACAGCATCATCGGACTGAGATTGTTGTCATTTCAGGCAATCTCAACGCTGATCGTTACAGGGAAGACATCCTCCTCCCTCATGTGGTACCCTTCCTGCAGGCTCATACTGACATGACCCTCTAGCATGACAATGCTACCAGCCATACTGCTCGTTCTGTGCGTGATTTCCTGCAAGACAGGAATGTCAGTGTTCTGCCATGGCCAGCGAAGAGCCCGGATCTTAATCCCATTGAGCATGTCTGGAACCTGTTGGATTGGAGGGTGAGGGCTAGGGCCATTCCCACCAGAAATTTCCGGGAACTTGCAGGTGCCTTGGTGGAAGAGTGGGGTAACATCTCACAGCAATAACTGGCACATCTGGTGCAGTACACAAGGAGGAGATGCACTGCAGTACCTAATGCAGCTGGTGGCCACACCAGATACTGACTGTTACTTTTGACCCCCCCTTTGTTCAGGGGCACATTATTCMATTTCTGTTAGTCACATGTCTGTGGAACTTGTTCAGTTTATGTCTCAGTTGTTGAATCTTATGTTCATACAAATATTTACACATGTTAACTTCTTCTAACTTTAATACTGTCCTTGTACCACATCAAATGGTCTTGAATTGCCTAGTAGTCCTCCACAATCTTGAGGAATACCGATGAAAGTTAAATGAATATACTGTACAGTACATGCTTTTTTTGTTGTATCAGAACTACACCTAAACCTCCCTCATGGGACACTTTGCTGAACGAAATGCATGAAATGTGACCTGGCCTTTTCAATATCTGACGATGTTTGTGCAGTGCTTATTAGGAACCACTAGATGGCCGTCTGAGCGGTTTTACTGAGCATGCAACAGCATGACCTGAGAGGAATTCCACATACACGTGTCAGGCAGTATAATTTAAACTCTTGGTTGTTTAACCTTACTATAGGCTTGTTGGTTTAAGGGTATGCGTCTTGATTAAAGTGCAAGAGGTCCCTACTTTTAAGAACTTACATTACTTTCAGTTTTTTCTTTTTACCTTTATTTAACTAGGCAAGTCAGTTAAGAACAAATTCTTATTTACAATGATTGCCCAGGAACAGTGGGTTAACTGTCTTGTTCAGGGGCAGAATGACAGGTGTTTACCTTAACAGCTTGGGGATTYGATCTAGCAACCTTTCGTTTACTGGCCCAACACTCTAACCACTAGGCAACTGCGCCCCTCAGTATAAATACATAGTGGACGAAGTATTTGTACGTTCACCCAAGTACMTATATTACTGTAAATAAGTAGACTGGAATCCAAACTGATGAACTTTGTTTCCAAACAATGGTGAAATGGAGCATATCAACTTGGATTACAGACTAGTGAATATTCCATGAGGATCAAGCAGAAACACAAACAAATAAATTAACGCTTAAAACTCATGGGAATTGGCCTATATGGTATGTGCAACATAAGACAACAAAATTACAAGGGTTTGAGTGAGAGGCCACACACCTGTCCAAAGTGTGCACAGTTCCTAGTCATTTCAATGCACTTTTATGACTCAAAGAGGTCTTCAACTATGCAGTGTTTTATTTTTTGCTCTACTAGCTGTGCCATTGGCGGACTAGAGMAAAGCACACTTGTAGTTGTTTTGTTTGGAACACAACCTTGCATCCCCGCCATCACACAATTACACTTGCTGTTTACGCAATTTAAAAAAACATCCATTATAAATCTCAATCTGGGTTAGGTGGGCATCATTTGAAAGTCTGTTATATTGCCAACATGACTAGCTAAGTTATAAAATCCGATATTACAGTGTTAGGCTTTCAGAATGCAATTCAGGGAAACAGACCATAATTTTGGTCCGCGTTAAATAAGAGTCATGAGTGCATTCAGGCGCGTGTGCCGTGAAAATTTTTCTTTAAGTGATATTGCCAGAGAAGCCGGTGTTTGGAGGATATATTGACACGGGTGTTGTTAGTCTCCGGCCGGCAAACTGTGCCAATATATCCTCCAAACACCGGCTTTGAGGGCATTATAACGGGTTACCAACATATTCAAATAATGATTGACATATTTTCATTAAAAACTTTATTGTGATGAATTTATTCATACTATTTCATGAAATATAGTCCCGACACAAATSTAGGRTTGCTACCCAAGCMGGCTGGTCGTTTGTTCTATTGGTTCRGTTGTCAGAGTYGCGACCCAGTCRTTTAGTCTTTTTGTTCTGTATCTATGGACACGACCCAGTCGTTAGTTCCACATGTTCCATGCTATACTGTCTGGCAACGTTCTTATCCCTTGYTTGCTAGCTAGCCAACTACGGCTAACTTACAGTCAAGTCAAACAGTGCAGACAGAATAACAACAGTAGCTTCATTTGCATGTGTTTAAGCTGTTTTTGTAGTGACATTTATGTGGATACGTCCTTAACAATGAGCTAATGAGGTCGCGATTTCGCCTGGCATAGAACATGTGCTCTCTCGTCAGGACACTGTTGTTCAGAGGAGYTRGCCAACAACACWGCTACAGTAACACAATCACTTCGAACTGAAGCTGGAAAGACTGCAAACTAGCTGCGCTTCGTTTCATTTGACCTTGTATATCCATACRAATGATGCCAGCTGATCCATGATTTCAACTGGCTGAGAAACGCTGCCCGCCTGTCTGTCTCGTCCCGATTCCCAACACATGCATTACYATGGGACAGCTGGAGATCGATTATGAATATTGAATCAATRTTACAAATGTCGGAGAGACAGACAGCAAGGTTTATACAAATCTTCCCTGTTGAAAATGTTAGTCTAAAAGAAATGTGAGATAATGTCTAGATGCTTTTTATAGTGGCGATCAAGTTTCCACTAGGCAGGTAGCCTAGTGGGTAGAGTGTTGGGCCAGTAACCGTAAAGGTTGCTAGATCAAATCCCTGAGCTGACAAGGTAAAAATATGTCACTTGACGTTGGCCAAAATGTATGATTTGTTATAGGCATAATGACTAGCAGGAGAAAGCCAAGCAATAAGAAGAGAAACTTTGAGTATCTAGTGTCTTCTAGATGCCTGAGGTTGAGCCTTTCCCCCATGCTACCATCCCATGCCCTGCTTTGCTCTTCTCTACGGAGGCCATCGCCCGGGCAACCGATCCCATGCTGATCCCATCCCCTCTTTGGTCAAAAATCCTAGCTTCCCTCACTTGAAATTCCCTATTTATCTGCAAAGTTGTTCTCATTTGGTTCTGTAGCCTATTATTCCCAGCTGTTCTTTCAGAGTGTTATTAGCTTGTAGGTGACAGGTTGGTGTTTGTAGGAAGGTTAACAGTGAAAGCCCAAATCCTAACGTTTTTATGTAAGTATGTCTGATCAGAATTTAAAAAAAATAATATAGCTCCATCTCATAAGGGCACCATAGCGGCTTAGCCGAGTATCCTGCTCTGCTCACAAACTGTGCCCTTCACAACTAGTCTCTCTAGACCAGGGATGGGCAACTGGCAGCCCTAAAACTTCTCTCTCCGCCATCAAGAGGGGGACCGCTAAAAATGTTTTGATCGCAAGGTGGGAGGGCCCCCCTAACAAAATTTCACTTAGGGACCCCCAAAAGGCTAGGGATGGCTCTGACTGCATGTGGGAGTGGGTACACAGACCCACGAGTCACTGTGGCCCCTCATGATGAGTTTMGATTTTTTTGTGGCCCCCACCCCCATCAAAGTTGCCCATCCCTACCTTAGACAGACCAGTTGCCTCCCACAATGTTACCAATGTTCCATCATGTTGCCATGGTCTGAGATTTCCTAAACTACTTGACAACAGACACCACTCAGCAAATATGTTTTAAATCGTATGACCGTTAATGGCATGTGACTTTGAAATAGGCATAATTCAGTTAAATTGGATTGAAGGCAAAGCAGACACAATACAACTGTCTATTCAACCCGCGGAAGATTCCATACTTATTAACTGAGTCACAGAGTTTAGAGAGGCCTGTTTTGTTTGCCTTTCCTTAGAAAGTTACCTCACAGAGACTATCCACCAAGCAACAGTAGTCAGCCCTTCCTARACCTCTGTGGGATGTATCGATTGACATAATAGGATTAAGTCTTCTGAGAAACACAAATAGATTCCAGAGCCTTCAAGGCTCATCAAATCCCGTCCTGTCTAAATTGCTCTCATCTGATCCAATAGCTTTAGCCTGGGCACCAGTCTGTTTTTGCCCCCTTTCCAACTCCTTATTGTATTCTCATGGTAAACATTGTTTGGCGTTACAATGAGCGACAATGAGTTGGCTAGATAGCCTGGCACCAGACCAGTTTGTGCTATTTGAGCTTACTGAAGCATAACAAAGGGCTGGTCTGTTACTTATGCCCACTGTAGGTATACTGTACTATAAATCGTCTCCGGAAGTGATCCATATGGTTTAGTTTTTGGTGGAAGATGAAAAGCGATTGATCATCCTTTTGGCAGCATTTCAAAAAAATAAGTCACCTTCCTCATACCTTTACATCACAGTACATTGCAATGACAAAATAAGGAAAACGCTCTCAGGCATCACTGGAACATRAGGCCTCCACTATATTGTACTGTATGCTAATTCACAATGGACTATGTATTAGGCCGGGTAGCTGTTTTGTTTCCAAATGTTTTGTTGAAGCTTTTATAATCTTTTCCTTTGTCTCCTCCAAGATGACTCAGTGCTTCTTATTTAACACAGATGAAGAGGATGAGAGAGAGGTACAGTTTTCATTCGTGCAGAACTATTTCACCTGTTTTGTCATTAGTCAGCGAGGCATTGGAATAAATGGCTTTTTAGCGATACTGTCTGCTCGTAATCTAGATTATTTAGAAAGGAGAGAAGGAGATTTTAGTTTGTAACATTGTTAGTGTTTCATTGAAATCCACCATACTCCACAGAGAATACTAGAATTGTCACGCTCGCTGTCTTCAAACTCCCTGTCATAGATGAGCCAAGGCGTAGCTTGAAATTCCACATCTTTAATAAAGTCAAACCTTCACACAAAAAACAGGTAAACAGAATCCGAACGTGACGCAAGCGTTGCGCACACAAACACACAGAAAATAAATAATTACCCACAAACACAGGTGGGGAAAAAGGCTGCCTAAGTATGATTCCCAATCAGAGACAACGATAGACAGCTGCCTCTGATTGGGAAYCATACCCGGCCAACAAAGAAACAGACAAGCTAGAATGCCCACCCACATCACACCCTGATCTAACCAAATAGAGAAATAAAAAGGCTCTCTAAGGTCAGGGCGTGACAAGAACTTACAGTAGGCAGGTCAGTATCACCAAATCCCCTCCATCCTAACCCTCTTTTCCATCTTTCATCTCTTTCTTCTTGCATGCCTGACGTAGAACATAGAACACTGTTTTCATGAGAGTCAACCTATAACAAGTRATCAAGACACTGATGGCTTTAAATCTCCTGGGGAAGCAGACCCCCCTCTTCCTGTGTGTACCCAACTAGTAGATGAGGGGTCACCCATGTTTTTTCTGCTACTTCTTCCAATAATTGACTCAATTTTGTCCAAAATTCATCAGAATTAGGCTCATTAGTGTTATCAGCACCATGTTGAAATACAATCCACACTTTTTTCAGACTCACTCTTATTTGATTATCCTTGGAGATTATTATAGCTATACAGTTGAAGTCGGAAGTTTACATACACTTAGGTTGGAGTCATTAACTCGTTTT
>NC_036866.1:45602565-45614191 GCF_002910315.2 Salvelinus sp. IW2-2015
ATTCTTCTCTGCAGATCCTCTCAAGTTCTGTCAGGTTGCATGGGGAGCGTTGCTGGACAGCTATTTTCAGGTCTCGCCAGAGATGTTCGATCAGGGTTCTAGTCCGGGCTCTGGCTGGGCCACTCAAGGACATTCAGAGACTTGTTCCGAAGCCACTCCTGCATTTTCTTGGCTGTGTGCTTAGGGTCGTTGTCCTGTTAGAAGGTGAACCTTCGCCACAGTCTGAGGTCCTGAGAACTCTGGAGCAGGTTTTCATCAAGGATCTCTCTGTACTTTGCTCCATTCATCTTTGCCTCAATCCTGACTAGTCTCCCAGTMCCTGSCACTGAAAAATATCCCCAGAGCATGATTCTGCCATCCCCATGCTTTACTGTAGGGATGGTGCCAGGTTTCCTCCAAAMGTGATGCTTGGCAGTCAGGAAAAATAGTTCAATTTTGGTTCAGACMAGAGAATCTGGTTTCTCATGGTCTGAGAGTCTTTAGATGCCTTTTGGCAAACTCCAAGCAGGCTGACATGTTCCTTTCACTGAGGAGTGGCTTCCGTCTGGCCACTCTACCATAAAGGCCTGATTGGTGTAGTGCTGCAGAGATGGTTGTCCTTCTAGAAGGTTCTCCCATCTCCACTAAGGAACTCTGTCAGTGACCATTCTTGGTCACCAAGGCCCTTCTCCCCGGATGGCTCAATTTGGCTAGGCGGCCAGCTCTAGGAAGAGTCTTAGTGGTTCCAAACTTCTTCAATTTAAGAATGATGGAGGCCACTGTGTTCTTGGGACCCTTCAGTGCTGAAGAAATGTTTTGGTACCTTTCCCCAGATCTGTGCTTTGACACAATCCAATCTCGGCGCTCAACGGACAATTCCTTCGACCTCATGGTTTGGTGTTTGCTCTGACATGCAGTCAAGTGTGGAACCTTTCTAGACTGGTGTGTGCCTTTCCAAATCACGTCCAATCAATTTAATTTACCACAGGTTGACTCTAATCAAGTTGTAGTAACATCAAGGATGATCAATGGAAACAGGATGCACCTSAGTTCAATTTCGAGTGTCATAGCAAAGGGTCTGAATACTTATGTAAATAAGGTATTTCTGTTTAAAATTTTGTATAAATTTGCAAACATTTCTAAAAACCTGTTTTTGCTTTGTCATTATGGGTTATTGTTTGTTGATTGTTGAGGACTTAATTTATTTAATTAATTTTAGAATAAGGCTGTAACGTAACAAAATGTGAAAAAAGTCAAGGGGTCTGAATACTTTCCGAAGGCACTGTATATATATAAAAATATAAACTTTTTTTTTTTTACATAAAATACCGTAAAAACACCAGGAAATCTGCTCCAAGTGATTATAATTTTGGGTTAGGGTTAGGGTTGAAAATCTGTTCAAGTATTCCCACGCATAGTAAAGAGACATGTGATTGTATACAAATGTAAGCAAGGATTGAAATTAGGTTTTTGTCAAATAATATCTGTTTGGGCTTCTTGCGGTCAATTTTGCAGTCTATAAATTGTTTGTAATTACTGTWTTTTCCAACCCCCCAGACCATTCGCTCCCCAAAAAATTGTCTTGCGGCTGAATCTAGTTGATGATCCCTGATATAGGGAATAGGGTGCCATTAGGGATGCACCCGCTATCTGTCTGTGTTGAGTTTATTTCAGTTTGGAGAACCTGTTAAACTCTTTGACAACCAGTTACAAGCGTACCATTTGGGATGCACACAAAATTTGCTGCCTGATGTCTCTCCTCTGTCCCTTCTGATGTTCCCTCTGACCCCAGCCACGAGCTGTTCACTCCCGTACTGTCGGGCAGACGGTATCGGAGCATGAGGTCTGATACCAACAGGCTCAGAGACAGATTCTATCTGCAAGCCATCAGACTACTGGACCCTTGAGCCTGACTGACTCTACACACCTTAGCACACATACACTCACTCATGCASGCACACACCCACAGTTTGGACACCTACTCATTCCAGGGTTTTTCTTTATTTGTACTATTTTCGACATTTGTAGAATAATAGTGAAGACATCAAAACTATGTTGCGCCTACTTCACCACACTGTCTGTGTGGGTGGACCATTTCAGTTTGTCAGTGCCGTGAACGCCGAGGAACTTTAAGCTTTCCACCTTCTCCACTTCTCCAGCCAGCTGGTGTGCGCATGCTCTGAGAACTTGGCTAGAGATGCCGTCTGAGCCAGCAGCCTTGCGAGGGTTAACACGCTTAAATGTCTTACGTCACCAACAGAGAAGGAGAGCCCACAGTCCTTGATAGCGGGCAGCGTCGGTGGCACTGTTATCCTCAAAGCGGGCGAAGAAGGTTTTTAGCTTGTCCAGAAGCAAGACGTCGGTGTTCACGACAAGGCTGGTTTTCCCTTTGTAGTCCGTGATGGTCTGTAGACCCTACAACAAATGTCTCGTGTCTGAGCCGTTGAATTGCGACTCCACTTTGTCTCTATACWGATKTTATGCCTGTTTGATTGTMTTACGGAGGGAATAACTACACTGTTTGTATTSAGCCATATTCCCAGTCATCTTGCCATGGTTAAATGTGATGGTTCGCGCTTTCAGTTTTGCGCRAATGCTGCCATCTATCCACGGTTTCTTGTTAGGATGGGTTTTAATAGTCACAGTGGGTACAACATCCCCTATACACTTCCTAGTAAACTCAGTCACTGTATCAGTGTATTCATCAATATTATTCTTGGAGGCTATCCGGAACATATCCCAGTCRGTGTGATCAAAACAATCTTGAAGCGTAGATKSCGATTGGTCAGACCAGCGTTGAATAGTCCTTAGTACGGRTATCTCCAKTTTGAGTTTCTGCCTATAGGAAGGGAGGAGCAAAATGKAGTCGTGATCAGATTTGCCAAAGGGAGGGCTGGGGAGGGCCTTGTAGGCATCCCGGAAGTTGGAGTAGCAGTGGTCGAGTGTTTTAGAAGCGCAAGTACTACAGTCAATATGTTGATTGAACTTCGGCAGTGTTTTTTCCCAAAAAATKTCTTTGTTAAAATCCCCAGCTACAATAAATGCGGCRTTAGSATATGTGGTTTCCAGTTTGCATAAAGTCCAGTGAAGTTCTTTGAGGGCCGTCGTGGTATCGGCTTGAGGGGGAATACTCATGGGTGTGACTATGGCCGAAGAGAATTCTCATGGGAGGTAATATGGTTGTCATTTGATTGTGAGGTATTCTAGGTCAGGTGAAAAAGAGGACTTGAGTTCMTGTATGTTATCACAATCACACCATGAGTAGTTAATCATGAAGCATATACCCCTGCCCTTCTTCTTCCCAGAGAGGTATGAACTGAGAACCCAACTGGATGTACGGACTCAGACAGTATGTTTCTATGAAACAGAGTATGTTACAATCCCTGATGTCTCTCTGGAAGGAAATCCCCGCCCTGAGCTCGTCAACTTTATTATCCAGAGACTGAACACTAGCGAGTAATATACTCGGAAGCGGTGGGTGGTRTGCGCACCTCCTAAGTCGGACTAGAAGACCACTCCGAGTACCTCTCCTCYGCCGGCAGTGTTTTGGATCGGCCTCTGGAATCWGTTCAATTGCCCTGGGAGGTACGAATGAAGGATCCGGATTTGGGAAAGTCGTATTCCTGGTCATAATGCTGGTGATGCTGGTGAGTTACCACCACTCTGATATCCAATAGTTCTACCAGGCTGTATGTAATAACACAAAAAAACTTCTGGGCTAATAATGTAAGAAATAACAAAATACTGCAAAGTTTCCTAAGAGCTAGAAGCACGGCAGCCCTCTCTGTTTGCGCCATTTGTACCATTCTTGGCATTCTCTCAACCAGCTTCATGAGGTAGTCACCTGCAATGCATTTCAATTAAGAGGTGTGCCTTGTTAAAAGTTAATTTATGGAATTTCTTTCCTTCTTAATGTGTATGACCCAATCAGGTTTGTTGTGACATGGTCGGGGTGGTATTCAGAAGATAGCCCTATTTGGTAAAAGACCAAGAACAGCTCAAATAAGCAAAGCGAAACTAAAGTCCATCATTACTTTCAGGAATGAAGGTCAGTCAATCCGGAAAATTTCAAGAACTTTGAAAGTTTCTTCAAGTGCAGAGCGCCATAAAAACCATTAAAAAACACCAGCCTTAGAAATTGCAGCACAAATAAAGCTTCACAGAGTTCAAGTAACAGACACATCTCAACTGTTCAGAGAGAACTGTGTGACTCAGGCCTCATGGTCAAATTGCTGCAAAGAAACCACTACTAAAGGACACCAATAAGAAGAAGAGACGCTGTGTCAAGGAACACGACAATGGACATTAGACCGGTGGAAATCTGTCCTTAAGTCTGATGAGTCCAAATTTGACTGCTGTGTCTTTGTGAGACGGGGCGTAGGTGAACGGATGATCTCCGCATGTGGTGGTCACCCATGAAACATGGAGAGGAGTGTGATGTGTGGGGGTGCTTTGCTGGTGACACTGTCAGTGATTTATTTAGAATTCAAGGCACACTTAACCAACATGGCTACCACGGCATTCTGGAGCGATACGCCATCCCACTTGGTTTGCGCTAGTGGACTGTCATTTGTTTTCAACAGGATAATGACCCAACACACCTCCAGGCTGTGTAAGGACTATTTGACCAAGAAGGATTGTGATGGAGTGCTGCATCAGATGACTTGGCCTCCACAATCACCCGACCTCAACCCAATTGAGATGATTTGGGATGAGTTGGACGGCAGAGTGAAGGAAAAGCAGCCAACAAGTGCTCAGCATATGTGGGAACTCCTTCAAGACTGTTGGAAAAGCATTCCAGGTGAAGCCGGTTAAGACAATGCCAAGAGTGTGCAAAGCTGTCATCAAGGCAAATGCTGGTTACTTTGAAGAATCTCAAATATAAAATATATTTTGATTTATTTAACACTTTTTTGTTTACTACAGGATTCCATGTAGTAAACACGCACACCTGCCTTCCCTCGTCACGCGTCACAATAAAAAGAAAAGATTTAAGATGGGCAAAAGAACAGACACTGGACAAGAGAACTCTGCCTAGAAGGCCAGCATCCCGGAGTCGCCTCTTCACTGTTATAATAATGTATTGTAGAGTTCAAATTATTTAAAGGGCAATTCTGCCATGTTTCAACCTCATGTTGAAACATGAGGGGGGGGGGTGAATAGTTATGCACAATCAAGTTTTCAGTTTTTTTGTCTTGTGTCTTGTTTGTTTCACACACAAAAAAAATGTGCATCTTCAAAGTGATAGGCATGTTGTGTAAATCAAATGATACAAGCCCCTCCAAAATCTATTTTAATTCCAGGTTGTAGGCAACTGTAAGGATCCTGTGTGTAGCTGGTGTAGAGAGTCAAGCGCAGGACAGCAGATATGAGTAATCAACGTACTCTACTAAAAAATACACAAATACAAAGTAACATACCGAGCCCACAAAGACGGACCGAATTAAAATAAACAATCACTCACGAACACAACATGGTGAACAGAGGGTTAAATAACAAACAAGTAATTGGTTGAGTGAAGCCAGGTGTGTAAGACAAAGGCTGAAAAAATTTAAAGTGGATCGGCGGTGGCTAGAAAGCCGGTGACGTCGACCGCCGAACGCCGCCCGAACAAGGAGAGGGACCAACTTCGGCGGAAGTCGTGACAGCAACAAAATAGGAAAAATGCCAAGGGGGTGAATACTTTCGCAAGGCACTGTACATCATTAATTAGTTGAGGCAGGAGCCGTTACCAAAAAACAGTATTCATGTATTCCACCCTCGCTACAGTAGAACTGTTTAACGTTTTCATAGATAAAACCCTTTATCAATAATACATGGTAATGAAGACTGCATTTAAGCCATATGTATTGTAATGAGCCAATCATCATAAATATTTCTTGAGTTGAGACATCTCTTTTTCAGGTCCAATATTATCCAGCCGATGATGCTGAGGAGCAATGTTTCAATGACACAGCGAGAAGAAGGATGAGGTAGAATKAATAAAAATAAATATCACCTGTGGCCTCTGTCACAGGCTCAAGCCTGAGCGTCTGAAGTTTATCAGTGTAGGCAGAGTCGTCACGACAATGAGTGMGGTTAAATGCACACAAYAATGCAATTATTATGGATGGTCAGATTAACATAATAGTTTGATTAAAAYGTTKACATGCTTTGCAAGARGAACGATTTCCCTAATAATCCTGTTTGCATGAACACATCTGAAATCAGGCTACCTGATGGCACTCTGATAAATGSTGAAAATCGCCAATCTAAATAAACACTGTTCTACCACAGCGAACATGTTATTTTTGGGAAGCATATTTGTATGTGAAAACTACTTCTGAGACGCATACATTCAGTCGTTCCGAACACGCTTTCACCGCTAAAGAGGGAGGTTTGCTCGGTTTACGCTTTCACYGCTAAAGAGGGARGTTTGCTCGGTTTGTGCTGGCACATGCGCAGCTCAAATACACCGCTGGAACGCCGATGAAGGTGTTTACATGTCCTAATAATTATAAAGGTTGCTCAGAAAACCCGTTTTACGACGATTAAAATAAGCCGAGTAAGGTGTTTATATGACTATCGCATAATCTACCTACTGTCATTATCAGTTTAATATCGAATTATTAGTGTGCATGTAAGCGTTCTCAATGACTGTGTACAGCTTTTGAGTAGCATGTGAAATGTAAACTCGATTCTTAAATCCAAAACCGTGTTCTGGATGCAAAACTAATAATTCGATATTAAACTGATAATGACAGTAGGTATTTACAACATTGGTGATGATGTCAGATATTGTAAATTCCATTATATGCAGATACACAGTGATGTACTCTATTGCTCCAACAGCGGACCAAGCTTTAATGCAGTGGAGTCTGATTTTAGGATACTACAGGGGTCTCTTTTACAGCTTAAACTTGTGTAAAACGCTAAAAAACAAATGTCATGTTTTTTTCTAGGTCTAAACTCTCAGTTAGAAACACGTTTGTAATCACTAGCTTGGATGGTACTCAAATCAATAAGGTCTCTGCATATAAATACTTAGGGGTATGGTTAGATGATAGGCTTTCTTTTTAAAAAACATGTTACTGAATTGGGAAAAAAAGCTCAAATTCAAGATAGGATTCCTTTACAGAAAACGGCTTGTCTGTTCTCTGTGTAAAATAGGAAAAAAATTGTGCAGGCTACTTTTATGTCCGTTTTAGATTATGGGATATTATCTATATGCATGCATCGGCAACACATTAAAACCACTGGATGCATTTACCATTGTGCACTCAGGTTTATCACGGGTGATAGTTACAGAACTCATCACTGTATCCTATATCAACCTGTGGTTGGGTCTCTCTATCTGTGAGGCGAGAGCAACATGCTCTCTGTGTATTATTAAAGCACTTCTTTTAAAACTCACCTCCATATATATCATCATAATTTCCACAAGCTGTACTAATTTTTAAAACCAGATCACAGATGTGGATTACATTAGAGACTCCTGCGGTCTCCACAGAGTTGGGTAGACTGCCTCAGTTCCTTTGGCACCTTATTCATGGAACAAACTGCAGAGCCAACTTAAGTTAGACACTCTGGTGTCCTTGCCCCATTTTAAAATGCGTATGGAGGATCAATATGATGTTGTCTGTGATTGTTTCTGTTGAATTGTGTATGTTTTGAAATGTTCTTGTCTGTATGTCTAAAACTGTACATGTCAACATGTTTACACAGGCACAGCCGTAAAAGAGATCCAGGTCTCAGTCTGTTTTCCCTGTTAAAATAAAGATTTAAAAAAAAAAAAAAAAAAAAAAAAGGTAGATTATGCGATAGTCATATAAAACACCTTACTCGGCTTATTTAATCGTCGTAAAACGGGTTTTCTGAGCAACCTTTATAATTATTAGGACATGTAAACACCTTCATCGGCGTTCCAGCGGTGTATTTGAGCTGCGCATGTGCCAGCACAAACCGAGCAAACTTCCCTCTTTAGCGTGAAAGCGTAAACCGAGCAAACCTCCCTCTTTAGCGGTGAAAGCGTTTTCGGAACGACTGAATGTATGCGTCTCAGAAGGAGTTTTCACATACAAATATGCTTCCAAAAATAACATGTTCGCTGTGGTAGAAACAGTGTTTATTTAGATTGGCGATTCAACATTTATTCAGAGTGCCATCAGGTAGCCTGATTTCAGATGTGTTCATGCAAAACAGGATTATTAGGGAAATCGTTCTTCTTGCAAAGCATGTAAACATTTTAATCAAACTATTATGTTAATCTGACCATCCAAATAATTGCATTGTTGTGTGCATTTAACCTCACTCATTGTCGTGAACGACTCTGCCTACACTGATAAACTTCAGACGCTCAGGCTTAGCCTGTGACAGAGCCACAGGTGATATTTATTTTTATTCATTCTACCTCACCTTCTTCTCGCTACCTGAGCATGTTGTTATTGTTGCTTTTTTGGTTGTTCTTGTTGTTGTTGTGGTACCTCTAATTGTAGCTGTGTTCTAACCGTAGTTATGGTTCTAGGTTTAGTTGTTGTCCCTGTTGTGTCTGGTCTCTCATTTATCGCCAGGTCACCAGAATTCATCTGTGTCATTGAAACATCGTCCCTCAGCATCATCGGCTGGATAATATTGGACCTGAAAAAGACGATGTCCCTCTCCTTGTTCGGCCGGCGTTCGGCGGTCGACTCACCGGCTTTCTTGCCACCTCCGATCCACTTTAATTTTTTCAGCTTTGTCTTACACATCTGGCTTCACTCAACCAAATTACTTGTTTGTTATTTAACCCTCTGTTCACCATGTTGTGTTTGTGAGTGATTGTTTATTTAATTCGGTCCGTCTTGTGGCTCGTATGTTACTTTGTATTTGTTTTTTTAGTAAGTACGTTGATTACTCATATCTGCTGTCCTGCGCTTGACTCTCTACACCAGCTACCACAAGGATCCTTACAGTTGCCTACAACCTGGGAATTAAAATAGATTTTGGAGGGCTTGTATTCATTTATACACAACATGCCTATCACTTTGAAGATGACATTTTTTGTTGTTGTGTGAAACAAACAAAACACAAGACAAAAAAACTGAAAAACTTGAGCGTGCATAACTATTCATCCCCCCCCCCCCTCATGTTTCAACTTGAGGTTGACAACATGGCAGAATTGCCCTTTAAATAATTTGAACTCTACAAACAATTATTATACACAGTTGAACGGCAGGTCCGGATGCTGGCCTTCTAGGCAGAGTTCCTTGTCCAGTGTCTGTTCTTTTGCCCATCTTAAATCTTTATTTTTATTGTGACGCGTGACGAGGGAAGGCAGGTGTGCTAGTGGGTGGTTGACCTGCCAAACCAGTTACACACATGGAATCCTGTAGTAAATAAAAAAGTGTTAAATAAATCAAAATATATTTTATATTTGAGATTCTTCAAAAAGTAACCAGCATTTGCCTTGATGACAGCTTTGCACACTTCTTGCATTGTCTTCAACCGGCCTTCACCTGGAATGCTTTTTCCAACAGTCTTGAAAGAGTTCCCACATATGCTGAGCACGTTGTGGCTGCTTTTCTTCACTCTGCCGTCCAACTCATCCCAAATCATCTCATGGTTAGGAGGTCGAGTGATTGGAGCCAAGTCATCTGATGCAGCACTCCATCACAATCCTTCTTGGTCAAATAGTCCTACACAAAGCCTGGAGCTGTGTTGGGTTCATTATCCTGTTGAAAACAAATACAGTCCCACTAAGCGCAAACCAAGTGGATGGCGTTATCGCGCTCCAGAATGCCGTGTGTACGCATGTTGGTTAAGTGTGTCCTTGAATTCTAAATAAATCACTCGACAGTGTCACCAGCAAAGCACCCCCACACCATCACACCTCCTCCTCCCTGTTTCATGGTGGGACCACACATGCGCGAATCATCCGTCACCTACCCCCGTCTCACAAAAGAACAGCAGTCAAATTTGGACTCATCAGACTTAAGGACAGATTTTCCACCGGTCTAATGTCCATTGCTCGTTTGTTCCTTGGACCAAGCACAGTCTCTTCTTCTTATTGGTGTCCTTTAGTAGTGGTTTCTTTTGCAGCAATTCGACCGATGCAGGAGCCTGAGTCACACAGCTCTCCTCTGAACAAGTCTGAGATGTGAGTCTTGTTACCTTGACCTGTGAACGCATTTATCTTGTGCTGCAATTTCTAAGGACTGTCGTTTTTTTAATGGTTTTTGCATCTGCGACCTAAGAAACTATTCAAAGTATACTTGGAAATTTCCGGATTGACTGACCATTCCATTCCTGAACAGTAATGATGGACTTTAAGTTTCGACTTTGCTATTTAGCATGATTCTGGTCTCTTTACCAAATAGCGAGCTATCTTCCTGAATACCCACCCGAACCACTGTCACAACAAACCTGATTGGGTCATACACAATTAAGAAGGAAAGGCAAATTCCATAAAATAACTTTTACAAGGCACCACCTCTTACATTTGAAATGCCATTGCAGTCGTGACTACCTCATGAAGCATGGTTGAGAAATCAAGAATGGTACAAATGGCGGCAAACAGAGAGGGGCTGCCGTGCTTCTAGCTCTTTAGAAACTTTTGCAGTATTTTGTTAGTTCTTACATTATTAGCCATATAGAAGTTTTTTTGTGTTATTACATACAGCCTGGTAGAACTATTGGATATCAGAGTGGTGGTAACTCACCAGCATCACCAGCATTATGACCAGAATACGACTTTCCCAAATCCGACCTCTCTCATCTACCTCCCCAGGGCAATTGAACGTGATTCCAGAGGCCATTCAAACACTGCGGGCGGAAAGGAGAGGTACTCGAGTGTCTTCTAGTCCGAGCTTAGGAGGTGCGCATACCACCACCGCTCACCGCAGTATATACTCGCTATGTTCAGTGCTCTGGATAATAAAGTTGACGAGCCAGGGCGGGATTTCCTTCCAGAGAACCATCAGGGATAGTGTAACATTACTCTGTTCATAAACATACTGTCTATCCGTAACAGCCAGTTGCGGTTCTAGTTCATACCTCTCTGAAGAAGAAGGCAGGGTATATGCTTCATGATTAACTACTCCATGTGTGATTGTGATAACAACAGGAATCAAAAGTCTCTGTTTCACCTACCTAGAATACCTCACAATCAAATGACAACCATATTACCTCCCATGAGAATTCTCTTCGGCCATAGTCACACCATGAGTATTCCCCCTCAAGCCGATACCACGACGCCCTCAAGAACTTCACATGATTTATGCAACACTGGAAACCACATATGCTAATGCCGCCCAGTTTTGTAGCTGGGATTTTAACCAAAGAATTTTTTGGGAAAAACACTGCCGAAGTCAATCACACATATTGACTGTATACTTCGCTTCTAAAAACACTCGCCACTGCTACTCCAACTTCCGCATCCCCTACAAGGCCCTCCCCAGCCCCTCCCTTTGGCACAAATACTATCACGCACTACATTTTGCTCCTCCCTTCTATAGGCAGGAAACTCAAAATGAGATATCGTACTAAGGGACTATCAACGTTGGTCTGACCAATTCGGAATCTTACGCTTTCAAGATTGTTTTGATCACACCGACTCCGGGATATGTTCCGGATACCTCAAGAATAATATTGATGAATTACCCACTGATAACAGTGACTAGTTATAGAATGG
>NC_036866.1:45615328-45657657 GCF_002910315.2 Salvelinus sp. IW2-2015
TGCATGTAAGCGTTCTCAATGACTGTGTACAGCTTTTGAGTAGCATGTGAAATGTAAACTCGATTCTTAAATCCAAAACCGTGTTCTGGTTTGTGTTTAACTTAAGGTGGCATTTTAGCTGCTTTGATCAGTGTGTTTGGATTGGCACTATGGGTATGTGATCTGCCTTTTACAGTTGAAATACTTGAACTATTGGGCTCATCAAATCAAATGTATTTATAGAGCCCTTTTTACATCAGCGGATACAGAAACCCAGCCTAAAACCCAGTCCTCTTCTGGCTGTGCTGGTGGAGATTATAAGAGTACATGGCCACTAAACCCAGATTGTTCTTCAAGATGTTCAAACGTTCATAGATGACCAAGAGGGTGAAATAATAATCACAGTTGTTGTAGAGGGCGCAACAGGTCAGCACCTCAGGAGTAAATGTCAGTTGGCTTTTCGCAGCAGAGCATTCAGAGGTCAAGACAGCAGGTGCGGTAGAGAGAGGGAGGGTCGAAAACAGTCATCTTCCTACTGTCATAATCCTTTCTTGTAAATGTTGTTTCAAATTGACTTGAATCTTGTTTACAATCTCAAAAGGCAGAATTAAACAGTGTGATGAGGTTCCCTTTATTTGACCCAGTGTTTTTCCTTGCGTTGCACATTTTATTGAAATGATTTATGGAAATAAATGATTTATTAATGTCTCTTGTGTTTCTGTAAACCGTGCAATCTTTTGACAGTTGCATTGTTCTGAACTAGTGCACAGAGAGCACTATCTTCAACTCGCAATCTGTGGATTCTATTCAAAATAATAGATTAAAATTGTACGTTAAACATCACAGCATAGTTGAACGATATATGGTGGGTAGAACTCCGAAGAGGGTGGCCAGCAGAGACAGTTGGGATGGGCTGAGGGAAACTGAGGGTTGGGATGTGGAACTGGAGACTAGTGGGAGTGGAGTTACTTGGMGGGGACAGAATGACTCGGAGAGTTGAGGGGAAACTCTCGGGAACGGTTGAGGGATCTTAGATGGTTGGTCCGGCTCCCCGATTTAACTTGGTGGGAAATAAGAGGTTTCATATCAGGTAAACAAAGCTACTGTGAAGAAGAGATGAACATCTTCTGTCGTTATGTAAATCGATGGATAACATCACCCAGTGTTTCCCAATYGTGGTCCTGKGGACCCGAAAGTGTGCACATCTTTGGTTTTCCCTCGCTAGCACTAACACATCAGATTCAACTAAAGGTTTGATTTTGAGTTGATTAGTTGAGTCAAGTGTGTTAGTGTCAGGATTGGGAAACACTGTGCATTAACCTGTATTGTAGAAACATTATTATTGATAGTAAAAGCCGCCCTCTGGTGGTTGATGCAATGTAATGGTAAGTGTTTATTGGGGAGAATGCCAAACCTTTTTCTAAAGTAATATAGTTTTGTTTACATCGTTTCCTGTATACAACATGTTCATGTCACAAATGRATAGTTTATGTAATATCTTAACCTTTTACTGCAGTGGGCTTAATCAGGGTCACACAGAGTGTTTCTTGGTAGTCTTAAACAAATCTACTTTGAAACAAAAGTATACAACTCACACACATGGTTATGGGCTTAATAAAAAAGACACCTGTACCATGCCAGAGATAGAGTTGAAATGTGTTCAATTTGAGTTTCCATCCCAAAATTACACCTTACATACAGTTGAAGTCGGAAGTTTGCATACGCCTTAGCTAAATACATTTAATCCTAGTAAAAATTCCCTGTCTTAGGTCTTTTCGGATCACCACTTTATTTTAAGAATGTGAAATGTCAGAAATATAGTAGAGAGAATGATTTATTTCAGCTTTTATTTATATCATCACATTCCCAGTGGGTCAGAAGTTTACATACACTCAATTAGCCACAACTTTGGAAGTATGCTTGGGGTCATTGTCCATTTGGAAGACCCATTTGCAACCAAGCTTTAACTTCCTGACTGATGTCTTGAGATGTTGCTTCAATATATCGACATAATTTTCCTACTTCATGATGCCATCTATTTTGTGAAGTGCACCAGTCCCTCCTGCAGCAAAGCACCCCCACAACATGATGCTGCCACCCCCGTGCTTCACGGTTGGGATGGTGTTCTTCGGCTTGCAAGTCTCCCCCTTTCTCCTCCAAACATAACGATGGTCATTATGGCCGAACAGTTCAATTTCTCCCTATTTTTGTTTCATCARACCAGAGGACATTTCTCCAAAAAGTACRATCTTTGTCCCCATGTGCAGTTGCAAACCGTAGTCTGGCTTTTTTTATGGCGGTTTTGGAGCAGTGGCTTCTTCCTTGCTGTGCAGCCTTTCAGGTTATGTCGATATAGGACTCGTTTTACTGTGGATATAGATACTTTTGTACTTGTTTCCTCCAGCACAGGGTCCTTTGCTGTTGTTCTGGGATTGATTTGCACTTTTCGCAACCAAAAGGTACGTTCATCTCTAGGAGACAGAACGCGTCTCCTTCCTGAGCAGTATGACGGCTGCATGGTCCCATGGTGTTTATACTTGCGTACTATTGTTGTACAGATGAATGTGGTACCTTCATGCATTTCGAATTTGCTCCCAGGATGAACCAGACTTGTGGATGTCTACAATTTTTTTCTTGAGGTCTTGGCTGATTTCTTTAGATTTTTCCATGATGTCAAGCAAAGAGGCACTGAGTTTAAGATAGGCCTTGAAATACATCAACAGGTATACCTCCAATTGACTCAAATTATGTAATTAGCCTATCAGAAGCTTCTTAAGGCATGACATCATTTTCTGGAATTTTCCAAGCTGTTTAAAGGCAGTCAAGTTAGTGTATGTAAACTTCTGACCCACTAAAATTGTGATGCAGTGAATTATAAGTGAAATAATATGTCTGTAAACAATGTTGGAAAAATTACTTGTGTCATGCACAAAGTAGATGTCCTAACCGACTTGCCAAAAAGATAATATTTGTTTAACAAGAAATGTGTGGAATGATGAAATTATGAAAAGTAGTAATAACATTCCACCTGAGGTCAAGAGGAGCGCTTTTGTTCACTGACTGCAGTAAAGGGCTACATCTATATTCTCAGCCACGCTGAATGAATAGGCCTACCCTGAATGAATAGGCCTACCCTGAATTAATAGGCCACCCTGAATGAATAGGCCTACCCTGATTGAATAGGCCTTCCCTGAATGAATAGGCCTACCCTGATATTCTTCCGATTACATATGACTAATTAACTTGTATGCTGGCAGTGCCTCAATATTTGTTACTTTCTAATCCACTTGCGTATTGGCAATACCACAATAGTCTATTAATCACATTTACTGCAGGGTGCACCCCTTTTTAAAGACCGAATGGAATGGTTCTTCGAAGGGCTGAGTCACAGGTGTCGCATTACTGAATAATGCTGTATTGCCAGTATACAATTTGTTGTGAGGCAAAAATACACATTTATAAATGCACTACAAGACTGTTAGCTATCAGAATAGAATATATACTTTTGTCTATTTCTGTGAGAAACATCTTCTGCCCACCTATCTGTTTAAAAATGTATGTGCTCGAAAAGTAAATGTATGTGCTCTAAAAGTAAACGTATGTGCTCTAAAAGTAAATGTATGTGCTCTAAAAGTAAATGTATGTGCTCTAAAAGTAAATGTATGTGCTCTAAAAGTAAATCTATGTGCTTGTTTAGATCTCAAGATGACACATTCGTAGTATTGGGACATTCATTTATTGGCACATTCATTAAATAGAAGCATCACTCATAAAAAGGGTTTAGGAGACTTCCGGAGACGTCATCTGGAGTAATGCACAGGCGAGGTGGCCTGGGGGCCAGCCAGGACAGGTCCACTTAGGAGTGGTGCTTGTAGTTCTCCATGTGAGCCAGGACATAACCAGAGGGCCCCAGGATGGTGATAAAAAAGGCTGTCATCGCAATGGCTTGCTCCTGGATGAAAACAACACATGACATATGTTCAGACCTGTAACAATTTAATCTTGGAAAACATAACCACATATTGTGTTCTCTGGCCATTGTCTCAAGAGACATTAATAACAACTATCAGGCCAAGAAGGGCGTTTATTGGTTTCATTGCACATGCATGCCTTTGCACTCTTATACAAAAAAACAATTGGCATGTTAAAACAATTGGCAGATTAATACAATTGGCGGATTAATTTAATTTAGAATTGCATTATTCTAGCAAAATACAGGATAAAGTCCAACCAAATATGTGACAGTGGTGAGCCATTTCTATTTCAGTTTCCTTCACAAAGTCATTGCTGTACTAGTTTTAAATCGAACTGGGCACAATCTTCTAAAGTCTTACAAGGTCACTTTATTGGCACAATTTCAAGTGGGCTCCGTGCACGTGAGCTAGACCACCAGTCGGGGGATGTGGGTAGTATAGTTATCGATGCCAAACACATGTTACAAATGAAGAACTTGAAATAGTCATGCATGCAACAGGCTACTAGCCTACGCGAATGGATTTACAGTGATAATGTCGTTTTGCGCACTTCCCCCATTAAACCATCTGACGTTGACATAGYCTCACAAGGCAAACCAAAGTCTGAAATCGAAATAAATATAAAACGGATTCGTAATGAAAGGGCAAACTCTAGAATGGGAAAGTGCGCAACAACCTGTCGCATGTAGCCTACTTACCCCAACGGATAGTTGGTGCTTCGCAGGCTTGTGCGACAGGGTGGCTTTGGAGACGATCTGCGACCTCACTGCGACCCGTAGCAAATTGACAGAACCTCTGATCCCCGACATTATTCCTTTTTCGTGTATTTTTTTCAATCCAACAGTCGTGGTGACTCTTCCCGTCTTGTGCCCAGGAGAAAGTATTCAATGTCCCAGAAGTAGCCGTTGATTTTTGTTGTCTACCTGCCAAGTGTAATATAAGGTCATAGAAAATAAAAAGAGTCGACGTAGGGAAGACCCCTCCCGCTGAAACAGCCTCCGGGTATTTAATTGGTCAGATCAACTGCGTTTAAGGCTCGGCTCCACAGACAMGCTGGCTGAGACCAAGAGTTGCTCCAGTTGATATGCTACCCTTATGTTACCCCTGCCAGAACTTCTACTCGAATGCTGCGGTGAGGCAAATGAACGCAAAAACAACTGTGTGTCCCCGTCACAAAAGTAAACTGATTTTAATATGCGTAATCTTGAAACTTCGGGTAAAGTATGTGGAACTATTGCTATTATTGTTGCAATGATTTTTTTTTTATGTGTGTGTGTCATGTGTATGACTGACACTACTGTATAGTGTAATGTTATTGAGGCATTTTATAGGGCTGTCACAGCTGTAGCCTACTGAACTTGTCCCCAGACCATTGCACACAGAAGTCTAGTGCATGAAACTGCAGCTATATAAGCCGTACATCTACTGTATTTTCCCAACACTTTCCAAATGGGGTAGCCTGAATGTGGCACAATATGTTATTTTATCTCAACATTAATCTGCTAAAGGTCACCTGTATAAATGCATTTAAAATAAAATGAATGAATATCTATGTACGATATCCTGAAATTAAAACGGATCATCATAGGGCCATATAGTTATTCTACACAGCACTAAAAGGAGATTTGAGCTTTTTTACAACCAAATCTCTATTTTTGTGAATGTTATAGAAGGGACCAGACACTTTTTTTTGCGATTTCACTTGTTTTTGATAAACTTATCCCAACCAGCGATTCATTTCCTCATCCTGGTTGTGCAGTACGGGGATCTAAAAAACCCATAAACAAAGCCTCCAAAAACACCTAAATATGTCCTTTTAGAAACGGAAAAGCTCTCAGTATAGTGATGTAGGTATTTAGACGTTGTACTAATGAAATTGTATCATTACATTATATTATATTCCAGTTTGTTGCGACTTGAGCGATACCTCTCCATCCGTTATAGCAGCAGGCTAGACATAATTGAACAGCTGAGTAGGGGAAACAGCTTGAGTCGCCACAAAAGGGAATATAACGTTGTGGATAAAGTTCGGAATGACACAATTTCAGGTGTACAACATCTAAGGACATGCATCACTATAGTGAGAAAGCGTTTCCGTTTCTAAAATGACGTATTTAGGTGTTTTTGGAGCATTTGTTTATGGGTTTTTTCAGAGCCCCGTACTGCACCACAAGGATGAGAAAATGAATCGCTGTTTGGAATAAGTTTCTCAAAAACAAGTGAAATCGCAAAAAAAAACTTGTGTGAACCCTTCTATATGATGCCATTTACTGATTCTTTGTTGTTGATTTGGTTGTAAAAAAAAAAAAAAGCTAACTTCTCCTTTAAAGTCAGGTGATAGCCACTGTGAACCAAATACTGTATATTCTGCTGTCCATCTAAAGATTACCATTTATATCCAGCAGATGATGCTGTTGTGCWTGTTGTCACATTCAACTTTTTCAGCTCCACAAAAAAATAAGAAATCACCATGACCTTATCTAAAAATGGCTTGTTACTCTTCATAATTTCTTAACGTCATAATATCTGGTAGTGCCCAAATATCACTGGGCTGTGTGTTGATAACCACAATAGAATGGGACCTTGGGGAGTTCAACTGCAGAGCTGACTGCCTGTATACAAACGTTAATTTGTACATTCAAATGTTTGTCATTTATCAGACACTCTTATCCAGAGCAATTTACAGTAGTGAGTACAATTAATTCCGTTGGAATTAATCCTAATGCACAATACCATGTAGTGGGAGATGCCAAATAGTAAGTGGATAACATCCTTCTTTTAAAGCTTTCTATGGAAACTTGTACCTCATACAGTGGGTGAAGTTCATTGAAAAGCATGACATTTCCACTCTTACAAACAGAGACACAGGTCGGTGATGCTGCGGCTCTTGTATCGTGGTGCCAGAAAAAAACATCAGCCGTGTGAGTTTCATTTCTTCTGATGACAAGTGTGCGCGGGAGCACAGCTTGGTCGGTGGTTGTTTTTACAATGAGTAGTACAGTGCGGTTCAGGGTCCGTTTAGCCCTGGTGTGTGCTACATACAGTAGCCTACATGCCTTTGTGACACATCAGACAAGATCATTTTAGATTTTGAAGATATACAAAGTCGTTGTTCACCAACAACGGAGTAAAACCACCTTTGATACAATAAATACAATACTTTTTTATTTCTTTCGCTCAACTGATTACCACTGAAAGCCACTAGATGGCGAAGGTGCATCACAAAAAAAAATGTACGGGGATTTATTTCGGGGCCTTATCCTGTGAAGACTACCAGCCTACTACCCTCCCAATGTGAAAAAGGACTGTGGGAGATATAACAAGGAAGTTGCATCTGTATATTATATGTTGTTGCTTCAGTCCTGCTATTTAAAGTGTACCTGGTAATGTCCATTTGTTTCAACCCAACACCCACGAAACACACACACAAACAGACACACACCAGAAGGGGTTGGAAGTCAGGATCAATTGCGGAGCAGCGAACCTGGAGCAGATTAARCGGTTAAGTGCCTTGCCCAAGTGCMCAACGGCAAGGGATTCCATGTAATTAGTAGTGGCTCTTTAGAACCAATGTCAGACCATGACAAGCAATGACTGCTTCACAATTTATTTMTTTTAAACCGGCACGATTAGGACATTGCCAATGGGTTACTTGGAGCTTAAAGTAATTGGCAAGCTAGTCAACATGTATTATAGTGTATGTACAGTATATCAGATGTGTGCCAATGCAGTGCTTTCGGAGAGGGAGTAAATAAACAAACTCAGCAGGGATTTTTCTGCTTGACCTACAATTGAGAAATGTATGAGTCAGAAGAATAAGGACCTTTGTTAACTTTCAGTAATGAGGTCATTTTTAGGCATTGCGTTACATGTCTAAAGTGTCAATTTGTAACAGTTGCATACTATCTGTGGGGGAATTCCAGCTCTGGGCCAAACAGAGTGTGGTAGCACTTCACATGACTGTGTGTGTGTGTGTGTGTGTGTGTGTGTGTGTGTGTGTGTGTGTGTGTGTGTGTGTGTGTTCATGAGCATGTACAGTACCAGACAAAAGTTTGGTACCAGTTAATAATTATTTTTCCTATTTTCTACACCTCCTCCAAGCTTCACGGTGGGAACCACACACGTGGGCATCATCCGTTCACCTACTCTGCGTCTCACGAAGACATCTAGACCAACGGCAGATTTCCACTGGTCTAATGTCCATTGCTTCTTGCTTGTGTTTCTTCTTCTTATTGGTGTCCTTAAGTAGTGGTTTCTTTGCAGCAATTCGACCACGAAGGCCTGATTCACACAGTCTCCTCTGAACAGTTGATGTTGAGATGTGTCTGTTACTTGAACTCTGTGAGGTGCAATCTGAGGTGCAGTTAACTGCCCATTTCTGAGGCTGGTAACTCTAATGAACTTATCCTCTGCAGCAGAGGTAACTCTGGRTCTTCCTTTCCTGTAGCGGTCCTCGTGAGAGCCAGTTTCATCATAGCGCTTGATTGTTTTTGCAACTGAACTTTCAAAGTTCTTGAAATTTACGCATTGACTGACCTCCATGTCTTAAAGTAATGATTGACTGTCGTTTCTCTTTGCTTATTTGAGCTGTTCTTGCCATAATATGGACTTGGTCTTTTACCAAATAGGGCTATCTTCTGTATGCCACCCCTACCTTGTCAGAACACAGCTGATTGGCTCAAACGCATTAAGAAGGAGGAAAATCCACAAATAAACTTTTTACAAGGTACACCTGTTAATTGAAATGCATACCCAATGAAGCTGGTTGAGAGAATTCCAGTGTGCAAAGATGTTATCAAGGGTGGCTACTTTGAAGAATTTCAAATATGAAATATATTTTGGATTTGTTTAACACTTTTTTGGTTACTACATGATTCCAATGTAGAAAATAGCAACAGAAAAACAAAAAAACTTGAATGAGTAGGTGTGTCCAAACTTTTGACTGGTACTGTATGTGTCTGTGTGCATACTTGTGTGTGCCTGCACGGTGGTGTGTGTTAGTGAGTGTATCTGCATGCATGCCTCTGTGTATGTGTGTGTGTGTGTCATGCTCTACAAGACGGTGTTAGAACTGGCAAGGTCCAAACAAAAGAAACATGGGAGGTTTCATAGGGGGAGACCGAGGTTAGTCGAGGTAATTTGTACATGTAGGGAGRGGTMAAGTGACTATTCATGGATAATAAACAGTGAGTAGTAGCAGTGTAAAACAAAGAGGGGGGTGTCAATGCAAATAGTCCGGGTGGCCATTTGATTAATTGTTCAGCAGTCATGTCTTGAAGCTGTTAAGGAACTTTTTGGACCTAAATTTGGCGCTCCGGTACCGCTAGCCATACAGTAGCAGAGAGAACAGTCTATGACTTGGGTGACTGGAATCTAGTATATTGGTCCTGGATGGCAGGAAGCAGGAAGCTTGGCCATACGCACTACCCTCTGTAGGGCCTTACGGTCAGATTCCAAGCAGTTGCCATACCAGGCGGTGATGCAACCGATCAGGATGCTCTCGATGGTGCAGCTGTATAAGGTTTTGACGATCTGGGGGACCCATGCCAAATCTTTTCAGTCTCCTGATGGGGAAAAGGAATGCCCTCTTCACAACTTTCTTGGTGTGTTTGGACCATGATACTCTCGACCCGCCCCACTACAATTTGAAACTCTCGACCCGCCCCACTACAGCCCCGTCGATGTGAATGGGAGCATGTTCGGCCCTCCTTTTCCTGTAGTCCACAATCATCCCCTTTTATCTTGCCCACGATGAGGGAGAGGTTGTTGTCCTCGCACTACACTGCCAGGTCTCTCACCTGCTCCCTATAGGCTGTCTCATTGTTGTCAGTGATCAGGCCTACAACCATTGTGTCGTCAGCAAATCTATTGATGGTGTTGGAGTCGTGCTTGGTCACGCAGTCATGGGTAACAGAGTGTAAAGGAGGGGACTAAGCACACACTCTTGAGGGGCCCCTGTGTTGAGGATCAGCGTGGCAGATGTGTTGTTGCCTACCCTTACCACCTGGGGGCGGCYCGTCAGGAAGTCCAGGATCCAGTTGCAGAAGGAGGTGTTTAGTCCAAGGGTCCTTAGCTTAGTGATGAGCTTTGTGGGCACTATGGTGTTGAAAGCTGAGCTGTAGTCAACGAACAGCATTTTCACATACTGTAGGTGTTCCTTTTGTCCAGGTGGGAAAGGGCAGTGTGGAGTGCGATTGAGATTGCGTCATCTGTGGATCTGTTGGGTCAGTATGAGAATTGGAGTGCGTCTACGGTTTCCGTGATGATGGTGTTAATGTGAGACATGACCAGCCTTTCAAAGCACTTCATGGCGACGTGAGTGCTATGGGGTAGTAGTCATTTAGGCAGGTTACCTTTGCTTTCTTGAGCACAGGGACTATGGTGTTCTAACATGTAGGCATTTCAGACTCAGTCAGGGAGAGGTTGAAAATGTCTATGAAGATACTTGCCGGTTGGTCCATGCATGGTCTGAATACATGTCCTGGTAATCCGTCTGGCCTTCTGCCTTGTGAATGTTGACCTGTTTAAAGGTCTTGTTCACATCAGCTATGGAGAGCGTGATCACACAGTYGTCTTGAACAGCTGGTGTGCTCATGCATGCTTCAGTGTTTCTGGCCTTGAAGAAAGCATAAAAGGCATTGAGCCTGTCTGGTAGGCTTGCGTCACTGGGCAGCTCACGGCTGGGTGCCCTTTGTAGTCCGTAATAGTTTGCAAGCCCTGCCATAGTAGGATTCAATCTTAGTCCTGTATTGACACTTTGCCTGTTTGATGTTTTGTCTAAGGGCATAGCGGGATTTCTTATAAGGGTCCTGATTAGTGTCCCGCTCCTTGAGCCGTCTGTCTGTTACCGAGAACCACATACCAGATTTTTAAACAGGGTCATTAGCAATAGAGTTTTAAGAATATTTATTGTGGCTACCTAGCTAAAATTCTAGAAGTCAGATTATAACAAGACTTTAACCATAACGTAACAATTGGATTTGCCTGATTTTTTAAGTTTGTAGGTGCAACAGTTAAARGTGTAATTTATCGCTCTCACATGCTCATTTATGTCCATTAATAACCAGTGATGTGCTACCTATTGTAGGATTTTCATATTTTTTCAGCCAAATCTCAGAGTTCTAAAATACCGGGCCAGCAACTCAGTCACTCAGCACCTCAAGAACACAAACAGCTTGCCGACTGCACCAGCCAGGCAGCAGTCAGTCATGATAAGAAGTGGTTGAGGACAAACCTAGGCTACTATAGATAGTTATATGTTGATACTCAATCAATAAATGCATACAGATAAATTGTCCTACATGAAAAATGGGTTGGTTGTTATTAGTGAGCTGAATGTGGTTTTGAGAGCCTATCGAGCYCACTGAGGCATGGGAGCCTATCGAGCCAGCTGAGGCATGGGAGCCTATCGAGCCAGCTGAGGCATGGCAGCCTATCAAACAGGCTGAGGCATAGGAGCCTATCGATCATGCTAAGGTATGGAAACTCGTCGAGCCAGCTGAGGCATGGCAGCCTATCGAGCCAGCTGAGGCATGGCAGCCTATCGAGCCAGCTGAGGCATGGCAGCCTATCAAACAGGCTGAGGCATAGGAGCCTATCGATCACGCTAAGGTATGGAAACTCGTCGAGCCAGCTGAGGCATGGGAATCTGACAAACTGGCTGAGGCCTCCCAGGTAGTTCCGGTTCGGACACCCGGACCCGACATCAACTCCAACACAAAAAAAGRAAAAAACACCCCCTGATGCTTCCCTTGGTGAGGCGTCATTCTGTAACGTGGGCGCTGGGAGTCGGGAAGCAAGTTCAGGGAGTGCATCATTTAATAAACCGATGAACATGAACAAAACAAGAAACACGAACAACTCACAGACAGGAAACTGAAACAGAAACAATGACGCCTGGTGAAGGAACCAAAGGGAGAGACATATATTGGGCAGTTAATCAAGGAGGTGATGGAGTTCAGGTGAGTGTCATTATGTGCTGATCCACGTAMCGCTGGTGACAGGTGTGCGCCATAACGAGCAGCCTGGTGACCTAGAGGCCGGAGAGAGAGCACACGTGACATTTGCCTCTCAGAAGAAACATTTTGACCATTCTCTTTAGCTTATAGTTTTGACACACAGTGSTTATTTGCAWTTAGGTGGATCTTAAAAGAGCCTTTGGATTCATGGAGTGGCAGGCAAGTGGCAGTGAGTGTGGTGGTGTGTACTACTGCGTACGTCTCGCTAGAACAGAGGAGAGACCAGCTCATAGACTCCCAAGGAAGAAAGWTGGCGTTGCCCTAATCCATGAGAAGCACGCCATCCCCACAATCCACCACTTTGCTTTATGGCAGAGTGGCGGATTGTGATCATGCGTCTGTCACAGATAAATGCAAACTGGCCCATGTGGAACTAGCAAACAACTTATGCCAACACTATCAATAATTCAAATTCATGTTCTGTTCCAAATCTGTGAGTACTCACAACTGTTTTCATACAGTATATACAATACACTGCCATTTATACATGGAGATGGACAGCTGCATACAGCATTACTTAGGACATCTGTAGCTGAAGTTTTATATTCAAGGATCTAGAGCACCTATCCAATTTCAGATTTGTAAATATGGCTATCATTTTTCTTAAGAGATTTGCACTTGTATTTTAAAGGTGTTTCTCAGCAGTTTGTCATTTGCTGCAGTGTTTTGTGTCAGGAGTTATMARAATTGCTCTTGAWGATCCACAGCGGTATGCAGGCTTTTCTGTTCAAGCCCAGTGCYACCACACCTGATTCTACTACYCAGCTSTTCATCAAGATCTCCACTGTTCATTGAGACCATGAAWAGTAGAATCCGGTGTGRTAGAACTGGGCTTGAACAAAAAAGCYGGCARAAACCTGTATCTTGTCAAGAGCAATTGTGGCCATCCCTGAATTGTATTTACAAAGTTGGCTATATGTGATGAATGTATCAAATCAAATGTATTTATAAAGCCCTTCTTACATCAGCTGATGTCTCAAAGTGATGTATAGAAACCCAGCCTAAAACCCCAAACAGCAAGCAATGCAGGTGTAGAAGCACAGTGGCTAGGAAAAACTCCCTAGAAAGGCCAGGCTATGAGGCTATGAGGGGTGGGGTGGCCAGTCCTCTTCTGGCTGTGCCGATTTGAGATTATAACAGAACATGGCCAAGATGTTCAAATGTTCATAGATCACCAGCAGGGTCAAATAATAATAATCACAGTGGTTGTCGAGGGTGCAACAGGTCAGCACCTCGGGAGTAAATGTCAGTTGGCTTTTCATAGCCGATCATTCAGAGTATCTCTACCACTCCTGCTGTGTCTAGAGAGTTGAAAACAGCAGGTCTGGGACAAGGTAGCACGTCTGGTGAACAGGTCAGGGTTCCATAGCCGCAAGCAGAACAGCATAAACTGGAGCAGCAGCACTGCCAGGTGGACTGGGGACAGCAAGGAGTCATCAAGCCAGGTAGTCCTGAGGCATGGTCCTAGGGCTCAGGTCCTCCGAGAGAGAGAAAGAAAGAGATAATTAGAGAGAACATACTTAAAATCACCTGGAAGGTTCTCCCATCTCCACAGAGGAACTCTAGAGCTCTGTCAGAGTGACCATCAGGTTCTTGGTCAACTCCCTGACCAAGGCCCTTCTCGCCCGATTGCTCAGTTTACTCCAGGAAGAGTCTTGGTGGTTCTAAACTTCTTCCATTTAAGAATGAAGGAAGCCACTGTGTTCTTGGGGATCTTACATTTTACATTTACATTTTAGTCATTTAGCAGACGCTCTTATCCAGAGCGACTTACAGTAGAGTGCATACATTTTATTACATTTTTACATACTGAGACAAGGATATCCCTACCGGCCAAGAGCAGATGCTCTTATCCAGAGCAACTTACAGTAGAGTGCATACATTTTATTACATTTTTTTTACATACTGAGACAAGGACATCCCCACCGGCCAAACCCTCCCCACCGGCCAAACCCTCCCCAACCCGGACGACGCCACGCCAACCGCGCGTCGCCCCACGGATCTCCCGGTTGCGGCCGGCTGCGACAGAGCCTGGGCGCGAACCCAGCCCAGCCTGGGCGCGAACCCAGAGACTCTGGTGGYGCAGCTAGCACTGCGATGCAGTGCCCTAGACCACTGCGCCACCCGGGAGATCCATGGGGCGACGCACAACTGGCACAGCGTCGTCCGGGCCAGGGAGGGCCTGGCAGGCAGGGAGGGCTTGGCCGGAAGGGACATCCCCGTCTCAGTATGTCATCATCTTCAATGATGCAGAAATGTTTTGGTACCCTTGCCCAGATCTTTGCTCGACACAATCCTGTCTCGGAGCTGTACTGACAATTCCTTCGACCCTCACGGCTTGATTTTTGCTCTGACGTGCACTGTCAACTGTGGGACATTATATAGACAGGTATGTGCCTTACCAAATCATGTCCAATCAATTGAAATTACCACAAGTGGAGTACCAATCAATTTGTAGAAAAATCTCAAGGATGTTTAATGGAAACAGGATGCACCTGAGCCTCTATTTTTAATAAATTTGCAAACATTTCTTAAAAACCTGTTTTCGCTTCACTCATTGTGGGGTATTGGGTGTAGATTGCTGAGGAATTATTTTTATTTAATCCATTTTAGAATAAGGCTGTAACGTAACAAAATGTGGAAAAAGTCAAGGGGTCTGAAAACTTTCCGAAGGAACCGTATGTATATATCATTTGGCTGTATGTATTTTTAAATATAGGCCTATGTGTATTATTATTGCGTCACCATCTTTATTGCAAAAAMAAACAAACACAAACATAACTTTAAGGGACACATTGTTTTTACAGAGGTCATGAACTGTCCGTTGATCAGCACAGCGATTGATAGAACAGGTCCATGTTTGAAACCCAAGTGGTTCTGAGCGTATGTCAATATTACACAGGTCCGCTAACAGTTATAGAAATCAGGAATGCAGACAATCTCTATCTATCTGAGCTACTTAGTCCAACAGACCATCACCTGTTGTTATGGGCACCTACTGACCAAGAAAGGATGCTATTATGACATTTTTTTTTCAATGGCATGTTTTGATAAAATAAAGGTTTAAGGAAATACAGGAAGACACCACATTACTACAAGACAAAACAGCTCAATCAAGCCTGATGGTCTTGTAAGTATAAAAGCAAAGCTAGCTTTCATTTAATTTTAAAAAAGCATTAAAAGGTAGCACAATGGAATAATATCTTACTTTGGTGTGTGAAGAACCCAATGCTTGACCTTGTATACAAATCCCGTTATTGTGGAAGCACCTCCTCTAAGATGATGAATTAGGCTGTTTGAGAAGGTTTGAATCCTAAACAACCTGCCTACACATAGATTGAAGTACAACACCAACATAGCTACTGTAGTAGGTCAAAGCTGTGCCTGGAAAACCTTGGGAGAGCATGGGTGGAATAGCCATTGTGGTGATCATGAATTTCCTTTMTTTTTCGGCTTCAGACCAATAGGAGGGGTTGAGACTGGTGTGACAGCTAGGAGAGGTCTCACTATCTTCCTGGCCGTTGGGAGCTGGTTGGGGGGGTTGTGAGGGTCAGCTGTATGGGGACCTGGGATTGTGGGAGAAGGAAGGGAAAGGGGTTCTTATGGTCTTGCACATCTTTTTCACACATTACCATGTCGAAATTGTACCGTTTGTAACCTTAAATAATTAACTAAACTGTTCCATTGTATATTCTACTGCTGTTTCTTATGACTGGTATCAATACAAAAAATATACACAAAAAGAAAAAGTACTGATTGACGACCATTTACAATTGTACTTTATTTGCGGATAGTAAAAACACGAGGCAATTAAGACGTCTGGAAAAATATGACCTGGTCCATGTAGTTAAACTGGTCAAATTCAGCACTGACAGACCTGTGACCAAACCATTGTTTCACCCAAGAGTAACACACAAACACACACACAAACGCACACACGCGCACACGTGAGCGACCGTTGCATCATAATGGAAGTGGAAAAAAGCTCATTATTTTGAATGGGTTAACGTTCCCATGGAATGACTTAGCTATCTGGACACTTTAACACACAACACTGTTGTAGCCCACGTCATCGGGGCATATTAAGGCCCTAAACAGAATGATGCCTTTGTTTCTGCTGCAGTGAAACTAACAAGAGGCCTGTGGTGTGGAGTCTGTGGACTCTCCAAGCCAGTCAATCACACACCCGCAGCCCTGGGGGGATGACACAKAAACCGGGACAAACAAGCAACTGAACACGAGTCATGGCGACGAACAATAACACCTTTCTCTCTGTGACTCTGTTCCTCGCCGTGCGGTTGTTTCTGTGGTCAAATGTCGGGATGGAAGACAAAAGCAGCGTTACTATGTCTGCCGTATTTGCGGTAAACGTTTGCTCTTTGCAAAAAATTATTCTGAAGATAATGTTAGCTGTCACACAGGGGGATTACTGTCAACAATGCAATAATCTGTGCTAAACCAGTTCTGTCATAGACTTCAACCCGTTTGCCAGACAGTGTAGTAGAACAGGTCCATGTACTGGTTATGTTGCCCTTGCTTCATACKAGCAAAGGATGGCACTGTTGTCCTCAGTAAGTATATAACAGGATTTGCTGCGTGCATTTCTTTCTCATGCATAGCTTTTCAAGGGCTACTTTGGAGTGGAGTCTTAAATGAAGATATATTATGCACAGAAATAACAGAAACGACAAAAGGAAAAACCACAACTACTTACAGTATATCARTTCCGTCTAAGACGGTAACATAAAGAGTATTTGGAAAGGATTTACGTCCCTCTAGCGCTGATCCATAACCCTCACCCTGACAAGGTTAACTTACATCAATCACTAGTCTGAACGGGGCCTCCTTTCTCCTCTCCGCTTTGACCAAACAATGGGTTTTGTTTGTTGAGGACTATGAGGCACAGATGCTGACACTGCTCGTCCCTGTCTGTCAAGCCTAGATTAAAAACTCTGGACAAATTGCAGAAAAAAATTGAAGAAACAAGTAGAAAAAGAGGAAGGAAATATATTTAGCTAGCCGAACGCGAATTCAAGTTTTACATCCTGTTCCACTGTTTTAGTTTCTTGTTCCAACTGAGAAACCAGGTCAATAAAGTTCAACGTGTCAYCCAGGTCAGATAGGTGCGGTCCCCAAGGATCAATCTAGGTAAGGTTACAGATACACATATTTGTTTGTTTAGTCGTCAGATGCATCTTTGCTGGATGTCACGTAATCTGATCGCTGAATACAGTTTAGTATACAGCAAATTGCGATGGATTAATACCMCAATGCAGGTACACTATAGAGGAAAGTGCAACATAATGTACTATGTCTGGGTCCAGAAATACCTCTTAATCAAAATGTAACACAGACAAATGAAATCTCTGTGTTACAACCCTTTCCTGCAGTCAAATGACCAAATCTCCCTCTAGTGGCCTCATGGGTGGGATGTTATTCATATTTTTCAGAATGAATACAAACATTTGAAACAAAGAAAATCTGGTGTTTCTATGTCAAACGGTTTTGTTATTTTTCAGTCTTCTGTGATGTATATAAAGTGTAATATTGGGATGCAAACTCAATATTTTAACTGTATATCTGACATGGTACAGGTGTCTTATTTTTGTAAGAGCTTAATCATGTGCAAGAGATGTATACTTTGGTTTCAAAGTAGATTTGTTTAAGACTACCAAGAAACATTCTGTGTGATTTAGCCCACTGCAGTAAAAGGTTCAAGGCAATACATCTACATACATACCTGCCATACCGTTCCCCAAAACAACACACCCATTTGAATCACTTCATGTACAAATCTCCCCCTCGTAAAACAACCTCCACACACTCACCAAATCCCAACAATTTTTTTTCACCTACAAACTTGACATTATTCGTTCTGTACCTCATCGAAAAAGGTACTCTGTCAAATCATACCACTTACCCATCCCACCCTCGTGTCTGTCTGTCTGTCCTGTCTGTCCCATATCAGCGCTGTTTGAGGACGCCGAACGATGACTGGCATTCTAAATGCCACCCTGTTCCCTTTATAGTGTACTACATTTGACCAGAGCCTTATAAGTGCTGGTCTGAAGTAGTTCACTATATAATGTAGTGCTGCCGTTTATTCCTTAAGGACCTTGATATTATGTGACAGAACTGTCTTCCATTCTAACTCTCATTGTTAGACACCGCGTATCAATCCTTGTGCTGACAGTTTTAAGTGGATATACAACCTTGGGTTTTTGATCCTCCTGTGTAGTCCCCACCCTGTATCAGCTGACGGGCCTTTGTTTTTCAAAGGAACCTTAAACTCAAGCATGCCTCATGACAGAAACACAGACAACACCCATTGTTCCATTTCGTGTGATGCATGATAGTTATATTTTGCTATACAGTGGAGAGATTCATGGGGTTTTCACGTCTTTATAACCATCTGAATTTCAATTCATTTTCGCACCCCGTATGTTACCACAATTCAACATGGCACATACACCCCAGTTGCCTGTGACAACCGAAATTGGCACTGAGTTCAGAATTGTTGACCGCGTTGACCTGACAGTCTGTCATATAGTCGCCATAAGGAGCAAATGTGACTGGATTTAATTGGTGTGTTTGACTTGCAAGACACTGGATGTAACCTGCTCTAATTACTGAAGTGCGTACTAGATTTTCAAACCGCTCTGATGCTTTGTGACTACAGTTATTACTGTGTAGTTACGTACGTAAAAGGGTAACTCAAGGTAAAGTGTTTCCGGCTATAATAGTCCATCTGTGGCTATATATTACTGTACAATATATGGCTTGTAGGAAATAGCGTTTCACAATTTTGCCTAGCCACTGCAGTGTGTTTGTCCTCCGTGACTGCTACTCGGGTGTACTATGCTGTYAGCCACAGACAGGGTCTAAAAATATATCCCAGGAAGACTACTGTGTGAGCGTGAGTCACACTTTGTCCTCTGTTGGTCCATACAGTCATAAGAATTCTGCCAAATCACAGGTTTGTTTCTTTATGGGGATGTACAGTATTTCTATTTACATCCTGTGTTTCTCTCTCTGATCAAAAGGGAATTTACTGACTATAAAAGATGAAAGAAAAACTAAGATGGCAGCATACTGGAATATGCCTGATACAATAACATTACAGTAGATGCTTTTGGATACATTCTGAGTCATTGGTGTCAGTGCACTTTTGAAAAGCTGGGATACTGGATGAGTCCGAAAACCCATACTTGCATACTACATACTTAAACCGTGTACTCAAAATTGTGTACTCATCTAGTAGAACTCACTTGTCTTTTCGGACTCACGTGTTTGACAACAGCTGATAATCAGATAAATTGACGAGCTGTACCAAAATGAACCAATGACGGGAGTCAACACAATCGCGCAATAGATGACGCATTCGGGGGAGCTATTTTCGAAATTTCACTTACTTTCAAACATTATTTTTTCACATACTATTTAGTACGCAAGCTGTACTTTATATACAGTACCAATAGAATACAGTATATAAAGATACTAGAAGGAATGTTTGTTTGTGGGTTAACTTCTTATGGCTGCAATCCCGTTAACGGGATGATATGACAACAGCCAGTGAAAGTGCAGGGCGCCAAATTCAAAACAACAGAAATCTCATAATTAAAATTCCTCAGACATACATTGTGTCTTATACCATTTTAAAGGTAATCTTGTTGTTAATCCCACCAAAGTGTCCGATTTTCAAATATGCTTTTCAGCGAAAGCACCACAAACGATTATGTTAGGTCACCACCAAGCCACAGAATAAGCACAGCCATTTTTCCAGCAAAAGCTAGCAGTCACAAAAAGCACAAATATAGATAAAATTAATCACTAACCTTTGATGATCTTCATCAGATGACACTCATAGGACTTCATGTTACACAATACATGTATGTTTTGTTTGATAAAGTTCATATTTATATAAAAAAATCTGAGTTTACATTGGCGTGTTACGTTCACTAGTTCCAAAAACATCCAGTGATTTTGCATAGCCACATCTGTTCAACAGAAATACTCATCATAAATGTAGATGAAAATACAAGTTATACACATGGAATTATAGATATACCTCTCCTTAATGCAACCGCTGTGTCAGATTTCCAAAAAACTTTACGGAAAAAGCAAACCATGCAATAATCTGAGACAGAGCTCAGAAAAATAGTCAAATTAGCCGCCATGTTGGAGTCAACAGAAACCAGAAATGACATGATAAATATTCCCTTACCTTTGATGATCTTCATCAGAATGCACTCCCAGGAATCTCAGGTCCACAATAAATGCTTGATTTGTTCGATAATGTCCATTATTTATGTCCAATTAGCTACTTTGGTTAGCGCGTTTGGTAAACAATTCCAAAGTCACGAAGCGCGTTCACTAAAACGTGACGAAATGTCCAAAAGTTCCGTAACAGTCAGTAGAAACGTAACATGTCCGTAACATGTCAAAAGATGTATTGAATCGATCTTTAGAATGTTGTTAACATAAATCTTGAATAACGTTCCAACCGGAGAATTACATTGACTTCATATAAGCGATGGAACGGAGCTCACTCTCATGTGAACACGCATGGTCAAAGAATGGTCACCTCATGGCAGTGGTGACTAATTCTTCTCTCATTCGGCCCCCCTTCACAGTAGAGTCATCAGACAAAGTTCTACAGACTGTTGACATCTAGTGGAAGCCGTAGGAAGTGCAAACCCATTCATATCTTGCTGTAATTTCAATGGGATCTTGGTTGAAAATCCCCCATCCTCATCCACCATTTCCACTTCCTGTTTGGATTTTTTCTCAGGTTTTTGCCTGCCATATGAGTTCTGTTATACTCACAGACATAATTCAAACCGTTTTAGAAACTTCAGAGTGTTTTCTATCCGATACTAATAATAATATGCATATATTAGCAACTATGACTAAGGAGCAGGCCGTTTACTCTGGGCACCTCTGTGCACCTTTCATCCAAGCTACTCAATACTGCCCCTGCAGCCATAAGAAGTTAACTTCACTTAGCTATTCATTTTATACAAAGCCTATGACAAGAACTTCAACCCATACGGTTTCCATGACAGCAAAAACAGTACACAACATACAGTTAAAAATGTCCTTATCTTTGTTTTTGTGACATAATGTCACTGACATATTGTTCTCTCCAGGGTTATTTTATTTTCCAATAAGAGCACATTATGAAGAGTTAGAATGAGTGCCATTGAAACAAGAAGAATGAGGAAGTTGAGAACTCATAGAGCTGTTGATGCTTTGCCAGATAAGCGTAGCCATAGCAATATGCTCTGTTATTCCTCCACTGTCCCACCTTGACACTTGTCTCATCTTCCACCATTGTTACACACACACTGTCATTGAATCTTTGACATGCTGTTCTTCCTGCATGAATCCACACGGACAATGACGGTTGGGATCCTTTTCCCTCAGAGGAGATAGGCCCATAGTAACCTGCCAGACGGTTCACAACTATCCAAATGATCTCTAGCTGCTAACCGGGTGTTCCTCCAAAAAGCTATTATAGCTATTATAGCTCTTAAATGCTCTTTTTCCCTGAATGTCAAAKCAAATGCAAAGTCTCCATTCTATGAAACAGAATCACATCATAGGCAAGGCGATAATACGGGGGTGTATATTTTGGGTCTGTGTGTAATTTTGAGTTGGCACGGCATGTGGTGTATGGCACAAGGAATGTGGGACTAAATGTTTGATCTCTTGCATAATGTGGAGTTATGAGTGGAGAGGATACTTATTACTGCGCAAGGTAGAMTTTTTCACTATCTGATTTACGTCAGGGTGCAAGAAGATCATGGACAGACAGGTACTGTAGGTAGTTTCACTGATGATGGAGGCATTTTATTATTACAGAGCAAGCTCTGGTGATAGCCCAAATGACAGACCTGCTTATTTGTTTACTGGATTTTGCCCATTTTTCGAGAGACGATTCCATAGAATGTTTGTTTAGGCTCATGATCCACAGGATATGAGATTCACCCGGAATATTTCACCTGGACTTCGGAGCGGGAAGGAGGAACACAAATCAAAACACACACAGAGATACACCTGGACTAGTTGGGGGGAATCCGAGGGTCACAGAGCCAAGCAGAATGTTCTCCTAGAAGCATAACTCTACTGTTCTCATTCTACATGCAGAGACGATGGGACATCTGGACTTTAACTGTGTCCAAAGTACAGTATTCTGATTCTTCTTCTTCTTCTTTTGGTCCGTCTTCTTCTGCTGGTTTGTCTTCTTGTTGTTGTTATTATAGTTCTTCTTTTGGTTTTGCCTTCTGCTGGTTCGTCATTTTTTTCTTGTTATTCTTGATGTTCTTTTGGAACGTCTTCTTCTGCTGGTTCGTCTTCTTGTTCTTCTGGTAATTTCTTCTTCTTAAGTCACCTAAGATTTAGAGTTAAAGTCATTTAGCTACATTTCAACATTCCATAGTATGATTTTGTAGCCTATGGTACTGTTTAAGGATAGACAGGTACATTYCAAGATGGCGTAGCAGTCGGACGTCTTGTTTGTTTGTCTTGTCCCATCCCGTGTATATATATTTTTCTTCGTATATATTACGTATATATTTTAAAATATATTTTTTATATCAATTTCCATCGACGGATGGAAAATACTCTCCTGCATGTGGTACTCCTGYATACTCTCCTCACCCAATGTGGTACGGATCTTATTACACTTATTACACTGGAACCCCCATCAGAAGCTAGCGCGCTAACTAGCTACTAGCCAGTAGTCAGTTAGCCACTGCTAGCGGTCATCACCGTTAACTCGGACATCAGCCAGCCTCAGCCTGGTCAATTCCTGCCAGTCTGCCCAGCGTGATATCAGCCCAGAGCATATCGGACTGCTTTTCATCTACCACATCTCAATCACATCTCCGGATTCCAACCGCAAGCTCTGAATCTTTACACCGGATCATCGCAGCTAGCTAGCTTCTATTCCGAGTGGCTACTCCTGGCTAACGTCTCTGTCCCGAAGCAAGCACCAGTTTGCCTGGAGCTAGCCTGGAGCTAGGCCCACCTCCCGGCTAGCTGAGCCAATTTTTGGGCTACAATACCTATTTTGTCAATTGGCCTGGACCCTTTTACTGCTGACAYGGAGCCCCGCTGATCCATCATGACTGGTCTGCCCACGTAACCGTCCGAGGGGGTTCCAACAGGCTCTCCCGTTGCGGCATCCCCCGAAGGCCCATCTGCTAGCTTACTAGCCCCGGCCCGCTAGCTGTCCGAATTGCTGCGTCTCCAGCTCGCCTACCTACTCACTGGACCCTATGATCACTTGGCTACACATGCCTCTCCCTAATGCCAATATGCCTTGTCTATTGCTGTTTCGGTTAGTAATTATTGTCTTATTTCACTGTATAGCCTCCAGCCCTGCTCAAAATGCCTTAGCTAGCCCTTTTGTTCCACCCGCCACACATGCGGTGACCTGACCTRGTTTAAATGGTGCCTCTAGAGACAAAACCTCCCTCATCGTCACTCAATGCCTAGGTTTACCTCCACTGTATTCACATCCTACCATACCCTTGTMTGTACATTATGCCTTAAATCTGTTCTTCTGCGCCCAGAAATCTGCTCCTTTCACTCTCTGWTCCAAACGCACTAGACGACCAGTTCTTATAGCCTTTAGCATTTAGCCATTCCCTTATCCTACTCCKCCTCTGTTCCTCTGGTGATGTAGAGGCTAATCCAGGCCCCGCATCCCCTAGCTCCACTCCCAATGTCACGTTCATCATATGAATCGGACCAAGGTGCAGCGTGGTATACRTACATTCTTCTTTATTAAAGAAAGAACACTGAACCAACTAACAAAACAACAAAACGAACGRAACGTGAAGCTATATGAAATAGTGCAGACAGGCAACTAAACATAGAATAAGAACCCACAAACACCAAAGGGAAATGGCTACCTAAATATGATCCCCAATCAGAGACAACGATAAACAGCTGCCTCTGATTGGGAACCATATCAGGCCACCATAAACATACAAATACCTAGACCTACAAAACCCTAGACATACAAAACACCTAGACAATACAAAACCCCTAGACAATACAAAAAACTAGCGTATCCACCCTAGTCACACCCTGACCTAACCAAAATATAAAGAAAACAGAGATATCTCAGGTCAGGGCGTGACACCCAATCTCCAGGCGCTCTCATTTGTTGAATTCTGTAACCGTAAAAGCCTTGAATTCATGCATGTTAACATTAGAAGCTTCCTCCCTAAGTTTGTTTTATTCACTGCTTTAGCACACTCTGCCAACCCAGATGTCCTAGCCATGTCTGAATYCTGGATGAGGATGCCCACCAAAAATCCKGAAATTTCTATCCCTAACAATAACATTTTCCGACAACATAAAACTGCCAAAGGGGCGGAGTTGCAATCTACTGCAGAGATAGCCTTCAGAGTTGTGTCAAATTATCCAGGTCTGTGCCCAAACAATTCGAGCTTCAACTTTTAAAAATCTACCTTTCCAGAAACAAGTCTCTGACTGTTGCCGTTTGTTATAAACCCCCGTCAGCCCCCTGCTGCGGCCTGGACACCATATGAGAATTGATTGCCCCCCATCTATCTTCAGAGTTCGTACTGTTAGGTGACCTAAACTTGGACATGCTTAACACCCCGGCCGTCCCACAATCTAAGCTTGATGCCCTCAATCTCACACAAATGATCAAGGAACCTACCAGGTACAACCCTAAATTCGTAACCGTGGGCACCTTCTTAGATATCATCCTGACCAACTTGCCCTCTAAATACACCTCTGCTGTCTTCAACCAGGATCTCAGCGATCATTGCCTCATTGCCTGCGTGTGTAATGGGTCCGCGGTCAAACAATCACCCCCCATCACTGTCAAACGCTCCCTAAAACACTTCAGCGAGCAGGCCTTTCTAATCGACCTGGCCCGGGTATCCTGGAAGGATATTGACCTCATCTCGTCAGTAGAGGATGCCTGGTTGCTCTTTAAAAGTGCTCCCCTCACCATCTTAAATAAGCATGCCCCATTCAAAAAACGTAGAACTAAGAATAGACATAGCCCCTGGTTCACCCCAGACTTGACTGCCCTTGACCAACAGAAAAACATCCTGTGGCGTTCTGCATTAGCATCGAATAGCCCCCACGATATGCAACTTTTCAGGGAAGTCAGAAACCGATGTACTCAGTCAGTTAGGAAAGCTAAGGCTAGCTTTTTCAAACATACATTTTCATCCTGTAGCACTAATTCCAAAATGTTTTGGRACACTGTAAAGTCTATTGAGAATATGAGGACCTCCTCCCAGCTGCCCACTGCACTGAGGATAGGAAACATTGTCACCACCGATAAATCTACGAATATCAATAATTTCAATAAGCATTTTTCTACGGCTGGCCATGCTTTCCCACCTGGCTACCCCTACCCCGGCCAACATCTCAGCACCCCCTGCAGCAACTTACCGCAAGCCCCCCCCCCCCCCCCCCCCCCCCGCTTCTCCTTCACCCAAATCCAGACAGCTGATGTTCTGAAAGAGCTCAAAATCTGGATCGCTACAAATCAGCTGGGCTAGACAATCTGGACCCTCTCTTTCTAAATTATCCGCCAAAATTGTTGAAACCCCTATTACTAGCCTATTCAACCTCTCTTTCGTATCGTCTGAGATCCCCAAAGATTGGAAAGCTGCCGCGGTGATCCCCTCTTCAAAGGGGAGACACTCTAGACCCAAACTGTTATAGACCTATATCCATCCTGCCCTGCCTTTCTAAAATCTTCGAAAGCCAAGTTAACAAACAGATCACCGACCATTTCGAATCCCACCGTACCTTCTCCACTATGCAATCTGGTTTCCGAGCTGGTCATGGGTGCACCTCAGCCATGCTCAAGGTCCTAAACAATATCATAACCGCCATCAAATAAAAGACAGTACTGTGCAGCCGTCTTCATCGACCTGGCCAAGGCTTTCGACTCTGTCAATCGCCTCATTTTATCGGCAGACTCAATAGCTTGGCTTCTCAAATTCTGCCTTGCTTGGTTCACCAACTACTTCTCAGATAGAGTTCAGTGTTGTCAAATTGGAGGGCCTGTTCTCCTGACCTCTGGCAGTCTCTATGGGGGTGCCACAGGGTTCAATTCTCGGGCCGACTCTTTCTCTATATATATCAATGATGTCGCTCTTGCTGCTGGTGATTCTCTGATCCACCTCTACGCAGACGACAACATTCTGTATACATCTGGCCCTTCTTTGGACACTGTGTTAACAAACTTCCAAATGAGCTTCAATGCCATACAACACTCCTTCCGAGGCCTCCAACTGCTTTAAATGCAAGTAAAACTAAGTGCCCGCTCTTCAACGAATTGCTGCCCACACCCGCCCGCCCGACTAGCATCACTACTCTGGACGGTTCTGACTTAGAATATGTGGACAACCTCAAATACTAGGTGTCTGGTTAGACTGTAAACTCTCCTTCCAGACTCACATTAAGCGTCTCCAATCCAAAGTTAAATCTAGAATCGGCTTCCTATTTCGCAACAAAGCCTCCTTCACTCATGCTGGCCAAACAAACCCTCATAAAACTGACTATCCTACCGATCCTTGACTTCGGCGATCTCATTTACAAAATAGCCTCCAACACTCTACTCAGCAAATTGGATGTGGTCTATCATAGTGCCATCCGTTTTGTCACCAAGCCCCAAGACCCACCACTGCGACCTGTATGCTCTCTTCGGCTGGCCCTCACTACATATTCATCGCCAAACCCACTGGCTCCAGGTCATCTATAAGTCTATGTTAGGTAAAGCCCCGCCTTATCTCAGCTCACTGGTCACCATAGCAACACCCACCCATAGCACGAGCTCCAGCAGGTCTATTTCACTGGTCACCTCCAAAGCCAACACTTCCTTTGGCCGCCTGTCCTTCCAGTTCTCTGCTGCCAGTGACTGGAATGAATTGCAAAAATCACTGAAGCTGGAGTCTTATATCTCCCTCTCTAACTTTAAGCATCAGCTGTCAGAGCAGCTTACCGATCACTGTACCTGTACACAGCCAATCTGTAAATGGCATACCCAACTACCTCGTCCCCATATTGTTACTTATCCTCTTGCTCTTTTGCACCCCAGTATCTCTACTTGCWCATCATCATCTGCACATCTATCACTCCAGWGTTAATGCTAAATTGTAAATATTTCGCCTCCATGGCCTATTTATTGCCTTACCTCCCTACTCTTCTACATTTGCACACACTGCACATAKAATTTTCTATTGTGTTATTGACTGTACGTTTGTKTATGTGTAACTGTGTTGTTGKTTTTGTTGCACTGCTTTGCTTWATCTTGGCCAGGTCGCAGTTGTAAATGAGAACTTRTTCTCAACTGGCCTACCTGGATAAATAAAGGTGAAATAAAAAAGGRAAAAAGTATATGGAATGTAAGACAGTGGATGCCATTGAACTGTTGATGCCAGACTGTACCTCTGAATATGAGTGTTAGTGTCTATGTCCTTTGTCCAGATCTAGATCCTGTCAGATCTTTTCACTGGATACAAATCACAGAGCTCTTACCTCTGTCTGTCTTGGACAAAGAACTGTTTTCCCAGACCTTTTCTCTTTTCACAGGCCAAGCCTGGCTCAGARCAAGCAGTTGCTGTGGTATTAGAATTAAATGATGGGAATATTTGTTATGTGTCGATATGGTCTGGACATTGATTCTRTCCATCCCGTCTTTCCTGTATAACCTCTGATTCTCATTTCCTGGACATATGATACGGTATCAAAGTGCATGATTCATAAATTCCTGACCACTACACTTGCCAAATTTGGAACCMACCCCTGGAGTGTAGGTTATACAGTGCCTTCAGAAAGTATTCACACCCCTTTACTTTTTCCACATTTTGTTGTGTTACAGCCTGAATAAATATGTTATTAAATTGAGATTTTGTGTCACTGATCTACACACAATACCCAATAATGTGAAAGCGGAATTTTGTTAGTATAATATTTTTTTATTCATGTAAAATTTAAAGCTGAAATGTCTTGAGTCATAAGTATTCAACACCTTTGTTATGGCAAGCCTAAATGCGTTCAGGAGCAAAATTGTGTTTAAWAAAACAGTTACAGAGTTGAGTGGTTAAGATATGAGAAAACTGAGGATGTATCAACAWCATTGTAGTTACTCCACATTACTAACCTAAATAACAGTGAACAGAAGGAAACCTGACCAGAATAAAAAATATTCCAAAACATGCGTCCTGTTTGTAACAAGGCATTTAAGTAAAACTGCAAAAAATGTGTCAAAGAAACRTTTTATCCTGAATACAAAGCATTATGTTTGGGGCAAATCAAACACAACTCATCACTGAGTACCACTCTTTGTATTTTCAAGCAAGTTGGTGSCTGCATCATGTTATGGGTATGCTTGTCATMATTWTTTTTWTTTTTTATGAAAAGGAATACAGCTAGAGGCATAGGCAAAATCCCAGTGTAAAACCTGGTTCAGTCTGCTTTCCAACAGACACTGGGAGACGARTTCASCTTTCAGCRGGTTAATAACCTAAAACAAGGAGGCAAAATCAACAGCCAATTTGACATAGCTTGAAGACRAATTTTATGGGCAAATATTGTAGAATACTAGTGTGCAAAGTTCTTAGAGACTTAAAGACCCCAAAAGACTTACAGCTGTAATCACTGACAGAGGGGCTTATACAAAGTATTGACTCAGCGGTGTGAATACTTATGTAAAAAGATATTTCTGTATTTTATTTTCAATAAATTTGCAAACATTTCTAAAAACATGTTTTCACTTTGTCATAATGGGCTATTGTGTGTAGATGGGTGAACAAAAATCTAGTTTATCCATCTTTAGTTCAGGCTATAACACAACAAAATGTGGAATATGTCAAGGGGTATAAATACTACTACTACTACGGAAATTATTCAGACACCTTGACTTTATTCATATTTTGTTAGGTTATAGCCTCATTCTAAAACGTATTCAATTGTACACAATACCCCAGAATGACAAAGCAAAAAAAAAATTTTTTTTTGAAAATGGAAATATGACATTTACATAAATATTCAGCACCTTTGGCAGTGATTACAGCCTTAAGTCTTTTTGGGTATGATGCTACAAGCTTGGCACATCTGTATTTGGGGAGTTTCTCCCATTCATCTCTGCAGATCCGCGCAAGCTCTGTCAGGTTAGATGGGGAGCGTTGCTGCACAGCTATTTTCAGGTCTCTCCAGGGATGTTCGATCGGGTTCAATTCCGGGCTCTGGCTGGGTCACTCAAGGATATTCAGAGACTTGTCCCGATGCCACTCCTGCATTGTCTTGGCTGTGTGCTTAGGGTAATTTTCCTGTTGGAAGGTGAACCTTTGCCCCAGTCTGAGGTCCTGAGCRCTCTGGAACCAGGATAGTTCTGTACTTTGCTCCATTCATCTTCGCCTTGATCCTGACTAGTCTCCCAGTCCCTGCTGCTGAAAAACACCCCCACAGCATGATGCTGCCACCACCATGCTTCACTGTAGGGATGGTGCCAGGTTTCCTCCAGATGTGACACTTGGCATTCAGGCCAAAGAGTTCAATCTTGGTTTCTTCAGACCAGAGAATCTGGTTTCTCATGGTCTGAGAGTCTTTAGGTGCCTTTTGGCAATCTGCAAGCGGGCTGTCATGTGCGTTTTACTGAGGAGTGGCTTCTGTCTGGTCACTCTACCATAAAGGTCTGATTGGTGGAGTGCTGCAGAGATGGTTGTCCTTCTGGAAGGTTCTACCTTCGGGTTCTTGGTCACCTCCCTGACCGAGACCCTTCTACCCCGATTGCTCAGTTTGGCCTGGCGGCCAGCTCTAGGAAGAGTCTTGGTGCTTCCAAACTGTTCCATTTAAGAATGATGGAGGCCACTGTGTTCCTGGGTCATTCAACACTGAATACAGTGTTTGGTACCTTTCCCCAGATCTGTGCCTCGACACAATCCTGTCTCGGAACTCTATGGACAATTCCTTCGATCTCATGGCTTGGTTTTTGCTCTGATATGCACTGTCAACTGTGGGACCTCATATAGACAGGTGTGTGCCTTTCCAACTCATGTCCAATCAATTGAAATTACCACAGGTGGACTCCAATCAAGTTGTAGAAACATCTCATGGATGATCAATTTTGAGTCTMATAGCAAAGGGWMTGAATACTTATGTAAATAACGGGTTTCTATTWGATTTTWWWMAATAAATCTGCAAACATTTCTTAACCTGTTTTTGCTTTGTCATTATKAGGTATTGTGTGTAGATTACTGAGGAATTGTATTTTATTTTAAGGCTGTAACGTRAMAAAATKTGAAAAAATATCAGAGTCTAAATACTTTCCGAAGGCACTGTATATCTGGATGTTGGGAAGCTAGACTGGACTAAGAAGCTTAAGGAGATGTGCATGATAAAAGCCTCCCGAAAAAATAAATGGTTCCTGGTGCCAAAATCAAGAATTGTATAAACGTGTCTTTGATAAAACATCTCAGTGACCTGAGAGCTGTTGTGGAAATTCTACTTAAATGAAACATTCTTTATTATCAGCATGCTGTAGAGGTTCCAACCAACTCAATGCACCAAGTACACATGTCGATCAGGAGCTCTACCCGGGGCAGTCCCGTCAGTTCTCTTATACAGACAAGTTATATTTGCATGATTTAGCTTATTCATCATTCATAATTAATCATTAACGTTTGCTTCCTTCATGTGAGCAACCAATACTGGGTCATTCATGTGACCAATACCTCACAAGGCCTCTTCTCTCTAAGCTGAGACCATGAAACTGAGATATCCTTTTCTCAAAACAAGGTTCTGGGCGTACTGCCAAATTGCAGATACTGATAGTGAGGATTCGTTCAATCAGTCACTTGCACGAACACAGAAATTGGTTATTAGAAAAGAACAAACAAAAACATTTCCATCACAGAGGACTCCTGTGTTCAGGGAATTTCCTACTTTTATTTCAACACTTGCAAAAGGTCGAAAGAGTAAAAATACACACAAACTTGACAGATATCCAAGTAGGATAGAAACTCTGTCTAATATACAGTACAAGTCAAAAGTTTGTATACACCTACTCATTCAAGGGTTTTTATTTATTTTTACAATTTTTACATTGCAAAATAATAGTTAAGACATCAAAACTATGAAATAACACATGGAATCACGTAGTAACCAAAAAAGTGTTAAACAAATAAAAAACATATTTGAGATTTGAGATTCGTAAAAGTAGCCACCCTTTGCCTTGATGACAGCTTTGCACACTTGGCATTCTCTCAACCAGCTTCATGACGTAGTCACCTAGAATGCATTTCAATTAACAGGTGTGCCTTGTTAAAAGTTAATTTGTGGAATTTCTTTCCTTCTTAATGTGTTTGAGCCAATCAGTTGTGTTATGACAAGGCAGGGGTGGAATACAGAAGAAAGCGCTATTTGATAAAACACCAAGTCCATATTATGGCAAGAACAGCTCAAATAAACAAAGAGAAACAACAGTCCATCAATACTTTAAGACATGAAGGTCAGTCAATCTGGAAAAATGTAAGAACTTTGAAAGTTTCTTCAAGTGCAGATGACCTGGCCTCCACAATCACCGACCTCACCTCAATTGAGATGGTTTGTGATGAGTTGGACCACAGAGTGAAAGAAAACACTTTTTTGATTACTACATGATTCCATGTGTTATTTCATAGTTTTGATGTCTTCGCTATTATTCTACAATATATAAAATAGATAATAAAATAAGGAAAAACCCTTGAATGAGTAGGTGTGTCCAAACGTTTGACTGATACTGTATGCGTGTCTTAGGAAATCATTGGGGAGCATAACAAAGTTACAGACTTTCCAAATCTTGAACACTTTTCAAAAGTAAAAGTACAGTAGTAGTGTTTATTTCATGCTCTCTTATTCTGTCTCAAAAAGGATCTATGCATCGCCACCTTTCTGCTTCAAGACATCCATGACCAGAACAAAAACTGCTAGCCTCCAGATCAGAGAGGAAGAAGAAGCATGTTTGTCATGGATTCTCATGGAGCCTCAGCCACAGCAGGGTCTCCTCTACCGTGTCAAACCAGGTAGAGACGGAGGGCTTCGTTGTGTTGTGTGTGTGTGTGTGTTGGTGTGTGTGGTTGTGTGTGTTGTGGTGTGTGTGTGTGTGTGTGTGTTGTGTGTGTTGTTGTGCGTGTGCGTGTGCGTTGGTGCGTGCGTGTGTCTGGAACCAGACGGAGAGACAGAAAGGCTTGGCAGGTCTCCATGCTACTCCTGGGGGAGGAATTGAAGGAGAAACTGTGGCTGTGGAGTAGAGAACAGGCGAAACAGAGAGAGATAATCTTGTTATAAACAGCGACTTAACAATCCAACCCCAAGTTACCATGACAGAGACACACACACATACACACACACAGTCCAGCATTACCTGGGAATTGCATTATGGAAGCTTTTTGCACGCATTTCTCCTCCAACCTTCTTTTATCAGTAGTCTGTTTTGGAGGCTTTTCTGCACTAGCTTACTGTGCATGCTCCGTCTAAAAAAAAACAGGCATGGCGGGATAGATAGACTGTTTTCGAGAAACTTGACCCAGTACATTACATAAGTATAAAACTGATGATTTGGTAACTTTCCGGTCTTTACTTTCACAACACAGTACGAGCCTCCCACTGAGAGCATGTACGGTGTACATTTTAAGACAGTAGGTACATGTCATATGTGGTATAGGGAGCAAAGGGCTTATTCCATAGGGAGTAGGAATGTCCTAAAATGTACACCATAACGGCTTTTCCSTCATTTCAGACAGAGGTGCTAATTCTTGATGAGGTCTGGGAAGTCTTTTTTTCTCCTCCRTTAAAAAAAAAATCTGTCTGAATAGAATAGTCCGAAAATTGGTGAAAATCGATTTGGCACGTTGTCGCAGCCAACCGCAGACACTGCCGAGCCGGTGTGCAAATTAGGTTAAGCAGGTATTGTGTGAATAACAAAGCGTGAGGTGTAGGGAGAGAAAATTAAATACACATTGCTGAAACCTAATGCCYGTTTTCTTTCCATTAGGCTGGCTGTTCTTTATGTCTACCATACATCAACTGCACTTTAGCAAGGTTGGGTGTTCCAATCACAACGGTATGCACTCTGTAAACAGCTCCACTAACAGCTCACTTCATTGCCTACTTACGACAATCAAGTTCAGGTTCTTTGCTGACATTACTAGATGGGTCCTATACAGAGGGTGAATGAGCTGTAATAGCGACCACACTTATTACGACATTATGATCAAGGTTGATTAGTTGCTGGTTGAATTGCTGGACCTGATGTAAATACAGTAGCCTCAGTGGTTTTTCAATGAATTGACAACTGATTATTTCAACCTTAAAGTCTTAAAGTGGGTTAGAATGGCTAGGCTATGGATTATGAATAGAGTGTTGGATAACAGACCAAGGGGTCAGAGAGTGCATAAGTGGGCTAAAGCATGCTAATAGTTCATCATCGTTTCTCAGAGGTTTCAGAAGTTGAACCAATCAGATGGAAAAGGCCACTTTGCTTATTCCTGGCCGAGCTTTCTGATTCTCTGACTTGCTACACTTTTCTGAGACTTGACAGTTACCGGGGACGATAACTAGAATGGGATTTTATCCTGCTCGAGTATAAATAGTTTCCATGCGTAATTGACCTCTTTCCTGGACGCACGTTCACGCACGCACACACACACACCCACACACACTACCAGATCAAAAGGCTGTATCCTCTAGACTCCTAAACCCACTGATTAAACACATTTCAGAAGTATTTTCTTTTTATTTCCTGGGCAAATCCGGCCAGAGCCAACGAGATGTGTTTCATTAAGCTGCACTGTGGAGTGTGTGTGCGTGAGTGCTATGTGCGTGGCGCATGTACAGTACACGCGCACGTGTATAGACTACAGTATACGGTAAGTGTTTGTGAGGAGACAGACGGGTTCTGTTGGACGTGATGTGGCGTGTAGCCAGATGAGTCTCAGTCTTACAAGAAGAGAAAACTGGGGATATGGCATTGTTCCAAAAGCAGATACCAGCTTGAGCTCTCCAAATCCCCGCCGGTCCAGACTGAAATTTCAGCCATGTAAAGAGAGCAGGAGCGGAGCACGGCTTCACAATAGATGACATTGGCTTGTATGTTTTAGGCAATCACGCTCAGGGGGATTCTATTATGCGGCAGTCACACGGCGTTAGGCGAGACACCAAACACTTTCATGTGTGGATTAACGTTCGCCCATTGCCAGATAATAGATATTTGCTTTCACAAATCCATTCCCCCTATTGATTTTTTCCAACCCCTTTAATAACTTCTTGCAAGCAAGGCACATTTTAATAAGAGCAAGAATGCTGACATCTAAGATGTTGRGGGACAAAGGGTTTGCTCTGTTTGACAAAGATAAGCAGCTTATTTTATTTTTTCCATATATTGATATATCAAATATGAATTATTTCGTTTTTGACATCTTGTTTGGTTTAATATGTTTCAGGGCAAAACGCAAGCATAYGGATAAAAAGAAAGTGTTGTATTTGACTGTAATTAAGACATTTTTATACATCCCATGCATGGATTGTAGTGTTTAAACACTGTATAAACTGTGTATAAGCAGTAGGCCTGTGAACTGGACTAGAACTCATTTGGGGAGAATCAGTGGAGGGCTATTTCCAGATCCTAATATAACCCAAATACTACCATGAATGGAGATTTGGAGATGGCTAAACCTCACTTTTCTTTTTCTTTTCTTTTTTTAGACTTTCTCCCTTGATGAAAGCGTTGGGCAACTTAACTTTCTCTGGCTATTCAGTGACTTCATTGACTTTTAGTCTCTTAATAAAATACCATACCATAAATGAATGGGTCGACCAGGGCGAATCACATTACATGACAGTATCGTGATGACACAATCAGGTGGGAGGAGCAGAAGGCTTAGTGGGACCACGGTATCATGTCTGTCTCGGTCAATTCCATGTCTTTCTGAGGTACAGCATATCCCTTTAAAGGATAACGAGCAACAACGATTTCACTGAAATTATTCTCTGAAAATGCCTTGATGCGTTACAGTAAATCAGAAGAGATTGACTTAGATGTCTCCTTACTTAAGTGTGCTGAGTACATATCTGCATGATGCAGTCATGTTACAGTATCATGCCAAAGATATAGAACAGTGGCCAGTCAGCCAGACAAGACAGGTATTACGGAGATAATGCAGAGAGGGAGTCCTGTGTCAATATGATTGTGAATGTCTTGAGATAAAGATAAGTAGCTAAGCCTCCACTTTAACTATGGGCTCTTCTTTGTGTGTGTGTGTGTGTGTGTGTGTGTGTGTGTGTGTGTGTGTGTGTGTGTCGTGTGTGTAGTGTGTGTCTGTGTTGGTGTGTGGTGTGTGTGTGTGTTGTGTGTCGGTGTGTGTAGAATGATGAGTGATGTGTGCTGTGTGTGTGATTCGTGTGAGAGCGTTGCGGTGCGTGCGTAACTTATGATAGTGGTAGCATGTAGTCCTGTAATAAATGCACAAACTAAAGGAAAGCACGGCCACCACTTCTCTAAGCAAAACGTTTCCCCCTGCTCGTCCCTCCTCGTCCCTCCTCCTCCCTCTCTCACTGGTGCGTTTCCATCCATCCACTCCCCATTAACCGCATGTGGAGACAGCATCAGACACTAAGGAAAGGCCTTAAAGCGTCACATCAAAATAGTCTTCTTTATTGAACGTCACAAATCCAAGGGGGTGAACGTAAGCTGAATTATTTCTCCCCGAAACTGTCCTAAAAAAACTGTGTTTTTTTTACTGTCTGCAAAGCTTCTTAGCTGTCCACCATACTTCAACGTTTCACCAACAACAGGTTAGGCAGTTTAAACCAAATGAATGAAATAGAATAGTTACAGAACGTACATTTGTTTAACACCTGGCTTCTCTCCTCTTCTCTGGAACAGCCTGACTCAATGAAAATGGGACTGATTTTAGAGGCATGTTATACTAGTCTTTGTGGTGGTTCGGGGGGGGGGTATTTACACTGCTTTCTGGGCTTCCAGTGTTCACACAGTCCATATGACTAGCATATCAACTTGTCAGCAGTTTCCATCCAAGAACTGTGACATGTAGTTCAGGTCCAGATTCAGGACTCTTATTCTTAGATTCTTATGACCGAACAAGCACGGTTTTCAGCTCGGCATTATAGCTCTGACAGAAGCGCACAGGGATGGCATATATTCATCGACTATTTTAATGCTCAGGGTTTTCACACGGATCTTCATGTAACACGCTTTTATTTTTTATTTTTTTATTCACCTTTATTTAACCAGGTAGGCCAGTTGAGAACAGGTTCTCATTTACAACTGCGACCTGGCCAAGATGAAGCATAGGAGTGYGACACAAACGACAACACAGAGCTACACATAAACAAACGTACAGTCAATAACACAAAAGAAAAGAAAAATAGAAAGAATCTATGTACAGTGTGTGCAAATRTAGAAGAGTAAAGAGGTAGGCAATAAATAGGCCATAGAGGTGAAAATAATTACAATTTAGCAATTAACACTGGAGTGATATATGTGCAGATGATGATGTGCAAGTAGAGATACTGGGGTGCAAAAGAGCAAGAAGGTAAGTAATAATATGGGGATGAGGTAGTCGGGCGTGCTATTTACAGATAGGCTGTATACAGGTACAGTGATCGGTAAGATGCTCTGACAGCTTATGCTTAAAGTTAGAGAGGGAGATAAAAGACTCCAGCTTCAGAGATTTTTGCTGAAGCTAGTATCCTGAAATCTCTGTGAACATACAGTATAATGGCGCCGGCTGCTTTATTAGTAGAGGAAGTAGATCTTCCACAGGTATTTCAAWGTTCAAGGGAACATTTTGATTTGGTGGACGGCTTTTCATGCCATATTTCATCTTAATTATGTTAAATGAAAAAAAAATGAATGAATGAATGATTTGGCGTACGATTGCCTGTCACGTTCTGACCATAGTTCTTTTGTATTTTCTTTGTTTTAGTGTGGTCAGGGCGTGAGTTGGGCGGGTAATCTATGTTTTCTATTTCTGTGTTGGTTTTCTGTGTTTGGCCTGATATGGTTCTCAATCAGAGGCAGCTGTCAATCGTTGTCCCTGATTGGGAACCATATTTAGGTAGCCTGTTTTCTGTTGGGTTTTGTGGGTGGTTGTTTTCAGTCTTTGTGTGTCTGCACCAGATAGAACTGTTTCGGTTTTCACTTTGTTGTTTTTGTATTTTGAGTTGTTCACTTTCATTAAATAAGATGAACAATTACCACGCTGCGCATTGGTCCTCCGATCCTTCAAACTTCTCCTCCTCAGATGAGGAGGAAGACGACATTGCCTACAATTTTGCTCAATCATTTTTATCATCAGAGCAGAGAGTGAACTTTTGCTGCACCTCAAAAGGCAATTCCAGTCAAATGAGAGCTATTGTCTCATTGGTATGTAAACCTMACATTAAAAATACCCTTGTCATTGCTTATGATTTCAACAGTTCCCAACAGTGCACTTACGCCTATGATTTCCTTGTGCAATGCTTTTTTGAATTTAGTTCATGTTGCACCTCTGAAGTATAATTTCATGCAATTAGCAGCGATCCACAATCTTTCCATATCCTCCAGGGCCTTCAAAGACACGGGGCGCAGCCACAGAGAGGAGACGGGAACACCTGTTTCCCTTGGTTTCACCATCATTATACTCTTGTTTGCCCCGAGGGGGAGTGTTGATGTAGAATCTTAGCTATTCTAAAGGGGCGTTTGTGACAGCTGTATGCAATGATTTCCTAGTTACAAAATGTTGTAAAGATGGGATCTTTTTCAACAAACCTAACGCAATGGTACATCTAAGCGCTGGCAGTAGCACTATAGGTCCGGGGGTGTGACAGAAATATTTTTGCTATTTTTACAGCCGTTATTATGAGCGCAATAACTGGCCGTAGTGCGAAAGGGCTGGGTTTTGATGAAAAAACAAGTTGTAGGTGTGACGAGGGCTTGGCCACTCACTGGCCAATCAAGACATTCCATGGCTCTATATTTGTCATCAACTCCAATTCGGCTCTTCCTAGTCCATTGTGGATTTATTCTCCAGTTTATTAAATAGCATAGGCTACACTCGTGAGTAATAGCAACAGTAAAAAAAAATCCTGTGTTTTATCAATATGTTTTGAGCGTTGACAGTCAACATTGTTTTAATTGACTTCAATGAATATAGGCCTTTACCAGTAGCGTAGCCAGAACTTTGTTGGTGGGTAGGCCTGCAGGTTGCTGGCCCTAGCTCAAGGTTGCTCCCCCTAGCTCAAGAAAGTGTGGGCAGAGAATGATGTGCAGTTTTATTGCTAATCTCATGCTATTCTACACATTTTGCCATGAGGCTGAGAGAAAATGTTGCTTATTTCAAGCTAATCTCATACTATTCTACACATTTTGCCAAGAGGCTGAGAAAATTTAGCATTTTTAAAGCTAATTAAAGCTAAAATATATGTTTGTTTACTGTGATAAAGAAACTGGATTATGAGCTGTTTGCTAAATGAACAAATGAAGTAGGTAGTGGCATGGAGCGTATAGCCATAGAATGCCATCATAGTTGTGGCATTTTGGGGGCGTGGCTTTCAGTCAGTAATTTTTTTGGGCCCCCATCCCATGAGAGTGAATGTCATTCCAGTGCACTGCTAGCTATGAATTCTATCTGATGGTGTCAGTGCCGCAGAAAGATTGTTTGGAGTGGAGGTGCGTGCTGTCAGGGGTGCTGTAAGGTGGAGGGTGGCTGCAGAGGTGGTGGTGGGGTGCTGAGGTGTATTTTTCTCTGATTGTACAGGAGTAATAAAGGCCTAGTGCATTCATTTGGTGGATTTTGTTATTTTTAAGATTCAGTTTTTATATACATTTTTTGTATCTATTTTTTATTTATCAAGGGGTGTTGTAGCACCCTCAGCACATCTGAGAAATAAAATCAAATTGCATTGGTCAACATGCTTGTGTTCCTAGCTCCAACAGTGCAGTAGTATCTAACAATTCACCACAATACACATACATCTAAAAGTAAAATAATGGAATTAAGAAATATATCAATATTAGGACGAGCAACGTCGGAGTGGCATTGACTAGAATGCAGTAGAATACAGAATATACAGTGAATACAGTATATACATATGAAATGAGTTCATGCACCAGATTGGAATGCAGTGTGACTGCTCAAATAAGTACCGTTACTGCTTTCCTTCATTTGTGTGTAGTTTTGCTTGTGTAATGTTAACGTCAACGAGGACAATAAAGCAAGCTAGCTAGCAAGCCTAGCTAGTTAAAGTTACTTGGCTAGCTAGGCTAATGTTGGATGGCTTGCTAACGTTTGCTAGCTAGAAACATGAACTTGGCCATTGCTAGCAAGATAAATGATGGAAAATCCTGTTAAATTGGCTATTTGCTATTTGATTGTGTTCTTCCTACAGTAGTTGAGTTAATTAGCTAGCTAGCTTGCTAACGTTAGATGGTTTGCTAACCTTGGTAAGCTAGCTAGTTAGCTAACAATATTGGCTAGCGTTATGTACATTCAGAGGAGAAAAAATTATCTTTATGGAATTTTATTTTCAAATCAAATAACATTTTATTCATCATATGTTTCGTAAAACAACAGGTGTAGACTAACAGTGAAATGCTTGCTTACATGCCCTCTCCAACAATGCAGAAAGAAAGAAAATAGGGAAATAATAGGAAAGGAAGTACACATAACAATGAAAGTTGCTCAGGACCTGAAGTAAGGATATGCATATTCTTGATACCATTTGAAAGGAAACACTTTGAAGTTTGTGGAAATGTGAAATGAATGTAGGAGAATATAACACATTAGATATGGTAAAAGATGACGTTTTTATTTTTTGTACAATCATTAATTTCAAAATGCAAGAGAAAGGCCATAATGTATTATTCCAGCCCATGCACAATTTTGTTTTTGGCCACTAGATGGCAGCAGTGTATGTGCAAAGTTTTAGGCTGATCCAATGAACCGTTTCTGTTCAAAATGCTGTATCAAGACTGTCCAAATGTGCCTAATTATATTTTCAAGTTCATAACTCTGCACTCTTCTCAAACAATAGCATGGTATTATTGCACTGTAATAGCTACTGTAAATTGGACAGTGCAGTTAGATTAACAAGAATTTAAGCTTTCTGCCAATATCAGATATGTCTATGTCATGGGAAATGTTCATGTTACTTACAACCTCATGCTAATCACATTAGCCTATGTTAGCTCAACCATCCCGCGGGGGACCCACCGATCCTGTAGAGGTTTTAAACAAATCAAAATATATATATTTGATATTCTTCAAAGTAGCCACCCTTTGCCTTRATGACAGGCATTCTCTCAACCAGCTTCACCTGGAATGCTTTTCCAACAGTCCAACAGTTGTCAAACAAGCGTGCGTTTGCCAATTGCGCTGGCTTAACACCAGCTGAAGATAGAACCCTATATCTGTAGGAATTTGCTCTTCTAGAACAAATAATTTGTGTGTGTGTGTGCACGCGTTTGTGTTTGTGTGTGAGCGTGTGAGCTGGTGTGCATGGATCTGTATTTTAAGGAGTTTCATAGCCGAGCATGGAGTGCCAGGTTCATTGGGGACTGCACCTGACAATCAGATGCATGTTCTTGTTTTATACTTGACAGACTGCCAGATGAGTTTCTTGCTCCCAGTGCTCTATATCTTTCATCTCACCTCACATTCTCTATCTACAGTACTATACATGTCAATAAATTACTACAGGGATTTCCTAAAATGTACCCCGTGAAGTGCAAACCAATGGAAATCTGCAAGTTGACAGTTTCATGGCCAAGCTTTTTACATTCATTGTTATAACTCTTGATATCCACTTCAGTCCAGTCAGCAACTCCCACCAGCTACAGAAACCCTTTAATCAAATTCAATTTTATTTTATAAAGCCGTTTTTACATCAGCAGTTGTCACAAGTTCAACAACAAAAACATGGTCACGGTTCACAATTTCCTTTCAGTTAATGCCATTATATAATGAAATAATGATCCATCTGGGTGCGATTAATTCATGGCTTTGTAGATGGATTGCCCTAGACTAGCCTGCCTCCCACAAACAAACATTGTGCTGATGAGTTACTGCCCGTTAGGGAAAAAGTGTTCAATGAGAGACAAAAAAAGTACATGCGCACACAGTTTGTTCTCTCATTTGGGCTCATGTGGGATTGTGTGAGATCGAAAGGCCCTGTGCTCTTCTTGAACTGCACTGTTGGTTAATAAGGGCTTGTAAGTAAGCATTTCACAGTAAGGTCTACACTTCTTTGAATGTTTTATTTTATTTAGTCTCAGCCCCCCCCCCCATCACTTCGGACTACCATGTCCTCCTTCCCTATAGCTGTAGCCAGAGGATGACATTAGTGTCACAGTGTCACGCCCTGGCCTTAGTATTATTTGTTTTCTTTATTATTTTAGTTAGGTCAGGGTGTGACATGGGGTATGTGTATGTTTTGGGTGATTATATGGTATAGGGGGTGTTGGTTGTAGTGTATGGGTTTGTGTTGAGTGTATGTGTCTAGGTATGTCTATGGTTGAGTGTAGGTGTTGAGGAAAGTCTATGGTTGCCTGATTTGGATCTCAATCAGAGACAGCTGGATATTGTTGTCTCTGATTGGGAGCCATATTTAAGGTAGCCATAGGCTTTAGGTGTTGGTGGGTAATTGTCTATGTCGATGTTCTATGTTGCATGTATGCACTAGTTCATGTTTAGCTTCACGTTCGTCAGTTTGTTATTTTGTTAGTTTGTAAAGTGGTTTTGTGTTTTTCTCTTCTAAATAAAAGAAGATGTTCTTTTCACGCGCTGCGCCTTGGTCCTCACTCTCTACCTTTGACGATCGTGACAGAATTACCCACCAAACAAGGATCAAGCAGCGTGATCAGTGGCAACAGGAGCAAGGAACAAAGGATTCATGGACATGGGAGGAGATTTTGGATGGAAAGGGACCTTGGGCACAACCGGGAGAATATCGCCTCCCTCGTGAAGAGCTGGAGGCAGCGAAAGCCGAGAGGAGGCGATATGAGGAGGCAGCACGGAGGCAAGGCTGGAAGCCCGCAAGTACAACCCAAACATTTCTTGGGGGGGCTTAGAGGTAGTGGGCCGAGGGCAGGTAGGAGACCTGCGCCCACTTCCCAGGCTAACCGTGGAGAGCGGGAGTACGGGCRGACACCGTGTTACGCAGTAGAGCGCACGGTGTCTCCTGTAGGTGTTCATAGCCCGGTGCGGGTTATTCCACCTCCCCGCACTGGTAGGGCTAGATTGGGCATTGAGCCAGGTGCCATGAAGCCGGCTCAACGCGTCTGGTCTCCAGTGCGTCTCCTCGGGCCGGC
>NC_036866.1:45658075-45661663 GCF_002910315.2 Salvelinus sp. IW2-2015
CCCAGCCGCTACACCAGTTCCCGGCACCACGACCAGGCCACATGGCGCCATCATCCAGGCCAGAAGGCCATCCGTCCTCCCCCAGTGCCCATCCTGAGCCATTCCGCGTCCTCCCCAGCGCCCTCGATCTAAGCCCATCGTACTCCCCTAGCGCCATACTAGCCCAATCCGTCTCTACCCCAGCGCATCTGAGCCATTCCGATCTCCCCAAGCGCCATCTGAGCCATCCGGTCTCCCCAGCCGCCATCTGAGCCATCGTCTGCCCAGTGCCGTCTGACCATCCGTCTGCCCAAGCTGCGCGTTCTTGACGCACTCCGTCTGGCCCAGAGCCATTAGAGCCGCCCGTCTGTTCCCGAGCCGTCAGAAGCCGCTTCGTCAGTCAGGTAGCTGCTAGAGTCCATTCGTCAGACAGGATCTGCCAGAGTCGCCAACCAGACAGAGATCTGCCAGGACCGCCAACCAGACAGGGATCTGCCAAGAGCCGCCAACCAAAGAGACCAGGATCTGCCAGAGCCGCCAAACCAGACAGGATCGTGCCAGAAGCGCCAACCCACGACAGGATCTGCCAGAGACCGACCAACCAGACAGGAATCTGCCGAGAACCGCCAACCAGACAGGATCTGCCAGATACCCCAAACCCAGCCCCCAATGGGGGGGCGGGCCAAGGGGGCCAGGGAGAACGTCCGCCGCCAGCCAGGGCAGCCAGAGTCGCCCGCCAGCCATGGCCAGCCAGGAGTCGCCCGCCAGCCATGGGCAGCCAAGAGTCGCCCGCCAGCCATGGGCAGGCCAGAGTCGCCCGCCAGCCAGGCAAGCCAGAGATTCGCCCGGCCAACCCATTGAGCACGCCAGAGGTCGCCAGTTCACCGGGATCGGCTGAATCCGCCAGGTCAGCCAGATCTACCAGAGACACCCGAAACAGCGGATATGACAATTGCGGAGTGGGCCACGTTCCCGCCAACCCGAGCCCCGCCATATTTTAGGGACCCACCCGGCACCCTCCCTTCTATATGTCAGGTTTTGCGGTCGGAGTCGCACCTTTTGGCGGGTACTGTCCCACGCCTCCCTCTGGCACTTCCAGTATTATTTGTTTTCTTTATTATTTTGTTAGTCAGGGTGTGTGACATGGGGTATGTGTATGTTTTGGTGCGGTGATTTATATGGTGATAGGGCGTGCTCGGTTGGCTAGTTTGTATGGGTTTGTGTTGAGTGTATGTTCTAGTTACGCTCTATGCTTGACGTGTAGTGTTGAGGTGAAAGTCTATGGTTGGCCTGAATTTGGTTCTCAATCAGAGACAGCTGGGATATTGTTGTCTCTGATTGGGACCATATTTAAGGGTAGCCATAGGCTTTAGGTGTTGGTGGGGGAATTGTCTATGTCCGGGTGATTTTTTTCTTTTTTAGTGCATGTATCACTAGTTCATGTTTAGCTTCACGTTCGTCATTTTGTTAGTTTGTAAAAGGTGGTGTGTTTTTCTCTTCTAAATTAAAAATGTTCTTTTCACGCGCTGCGACTTGTCCTCACTCTCTACCTTTGTGACGATCGTGGACACACAGAATGTGATTTCTCAGAAAGAACACTGGTCAAGGAGTGTTAAATAATGGGATCTCTCGAGAAGAACTGGTCAAGAGTGTTTAAATGAATTGGGATCTCTCAGAACGAACTGTCAAGGAGTGTTTAAATGAATGGGATCTCTCAGAAGAACTGGTCAAGAGTGTGTTTAACATGAATGGGATCTCTCAGACAGAACCTGGTCAAGGAGTGTTTAAATGGAAGGGGGATCTTCAGAAAGAACTGGTAAGGAGAGTGTTTTAAATGAATGGATCTCTCAGAAGAACTGGTCAAGAGTGTTTAAATGAATGGGATCTCTCAGAAAGAACTGGTCAAGGAGTGTTTAAATGAATGGATCATCCTGCAGGAAGAACTGTCAAGGGTGTTTAAATGAATTGGGATCTCTCAGAAGAACCTGGTCAAGGAGTGTTTTAAATGAATGGGATCTCTCAGAAAAACTGATCGAGTGTGGTGTTAAAATGAATGGGATCTCTCAGAAGAACTGGTCAAGTTGTGTTTAAATGAATTGTGCTTCAATATTTAGGTAGTATCTGGTGATAGCTGAGGATACACACACCATAAAAAGTTAGGTGTGGTACAGTTCAATGGAAAATAAACGATGAAATATAAAGGCTGCACACTTTACGTGACTCACAATCCTTTTATGAATGAAGGTTTCTTGTTGCGCTACCTATTTTATCTCACGTCAATAGATAATGGAACCATTCTGTGTATTCAAAGTAGCTCAGGCATTGGAGGAGTGGCTATTGTCTTCTTCAGGGCCACTCGTCTCAAACGTCTCATCTGCTCTGAGAATTTTTCCAATTGTTTCCAGTTCCATGGCCATGAATGAAAAAGAGAGCACGAAAAGTATGCCTTTTGTTAATCACAATCTTAGAAGCAAACGTTTTTGCTAGCCATTTTTATTTTTTTTGCATCCATTCCTGGAAGCTCTATAGAAAACAACATTTCAAGGAGAACGAAGCAATTTTAATTTCCATGCTGTAATTATCCAGAGTGACCTCTCTTCATTGGTTTACCTTTAAATGCCCTTGATAATGATCGCAATCTTTTCCCACTCCAGTCTCAAGGCTAGGATTCACTCCAAACCCTCACCCTCGTCCTATAGGACTGCCTGGATTTCAGTGACAAGTGTTACTGTGTTGACTGAACTGGTCCAACCCATACAAAATGTCCCTACATCGGACCCAACCCACATTATAATCTCTATTTAATCCTTTAGCCAATACAGTCTCTTAATTGGACATAAATTAAGGTCTGAATGTACGAAGGTACAATGGCTACAATGACTGCAACTCCAATCCCAAGGCTATAGTATGATTCAAACCCAACTTCATCGAGCCATCAGACTCCAATCCCCTTATTATCTTTTGATCCCCTTTTCTAATACCACATCTTAATTGGGCACAAGGCAAGGTCTGACTGAAGCAGGGATAGGGTTAATTGCCTACAATCCCAGGTAGCCTAAAGGTCTGGGCAGGGTGCCCTTATGCTTGCCTGATGTTAAATTATTTATTTATTCAGGACCCCAGATGGAGGGGGTTTCAGGCCGGCTGTGAGAGGACGTAATCCCTGAAGCACGCACACACACACTGCCACCAGACCAGGCCTGTGTGTCTGAGTCTACTAGCCCTGGGGCCAGCAGGGACTAAGCCACACACACACATGCACGCACGCACGCACGCACACACACACACACACACACACTAGGTCCCTTTGGTTTGCGTTGGGGACCGTGATGATGTCACCCACCCTAGCCAGGCCCAGGCCTGGGTACCTTGTCTGAGTGGCCGGGGGGACGGAAGCCCAGTTAATGCCCCTGGCCCAGTGGCCCAGCAACAGAGTCAACACCTCCCCACGGACCTCCGCTGTCTGGCCTTGGTCCTCCGTTCCGACCGGCTGATCCGGCCTGCCGGCTGCTGCCTCCTGTCCTCCCTTTGTCTGGGGCCTAGCTGGGACATTATCACCACAGAAGGACCTCTGTTGTTCTCCAAAAGTGTGTGTGTGTGTGTGTGTGT
>NC_036866.1:45661721-45663203 GCF_002910315.2 Salvelinus sp. IW2-2015
GGTGTGGTGGTGGTGTGTGTGTGTGTGGTGTCGTTGTGTGTGTGTGTGTGTGTGTGTGTGTGTGTGTGTGTGTGTGTGTGTGTGTGTGTGTGTGTGTGTGTGTGTGTGTGTGTGTGGTAGGATGTTTTCAAAGGGAAAGGAAGGATCTCTATCTCATTCACAGCATTGTTATTTTATTAACATTTGGGTGCGTTCTGTGTGTCTAATAGGCTACATGGTGCGAGTCTCCAGAGAAAGCATGGCTAATTGGAGAGAAAATGGGGTCGCTTGAGGTCTTTCGATACAAGGCCAAGGGTCCAGATACAGGTCAAAGTCAATTATTAATGTGAAAACAAGCCCGTATTCAAATACAAAATGTTTTAGATTATTATGTAAATACTTCTACCATTCATATACACACAGTAGTAATCCATCAGTATACAGTATACTAATACCATTCACACACTGCTATAATCACATTAGCCCATTTATTTACATAATCATTTGTAATCCCTCACACTATTGCTCTGTCTTGATAACCTTGTACCACGTCGGGGACGCTGGTGTTGCTAGCCTCTATAGACCCTTTCCCTCAGAATATGTAAACGCGGTGGACGACTGACTACTAAGTAGCTACTTTATGATATTTAACTAACTTTGGTGCCATTAGCATTTCACAAGAGTTTTCCTCAGAAGAAAACTACCATCGGTGTAGATTCTCTTCTCAAGTTATTGTTCTAAAAAGTCCTTTCTGAAAACGCAGAATCAGGAGGTAAAGTGAATTGAGGTGGAGAGAGAGTAGTCAGGTTTATAGGCTGTGACATTCCGGCTGGGAGCACTGTCAGCTAAAGCTGAGCATCCATCCCCCATCCTCCCAAATATCTACAGTACCTCTACCTTGGGCAACAGCCAGGAAAATACAGTCAGGACAAGAAACATTTCTGTGTCTGCATTTTGTACCCATATGGCAGGTCTGCGATTAAACTAGGGAAAAAACTTAGACAAAGACTGCTGTCGAAACACGTGAGCTTTTTGTATAAAAGAGCACTATGTATTCATAATTATGGTTCTGACTCACTGCTCCCTCTTGGTCTGGTTGTTATTGTAAAAGAGAATGCATTCTCACTTACTTCCCTGGTTAATTAAAGGCAATTACTGTCCATCTTTGGGTGTTGCTGTCCTCATCCCTCTTTTCAAAGCTTAGCATTAGCGAGAATACTGTATAATTTGTATCTGCCCTACTTTATAGAGTAATGAGTCATCATCAAGCAGGTTTAGTTTCTATTGTGTCTCAGAACAACATACAGCCCAGTGGTTGATATTCATCACTGCCATAACATACTAATGAATTCAGCATCAGCCTGTCCTACTGTATATTGAAATATGCCAAAGAGAGTAGGAAAGATTGGTGTAATCGAATTATGTCTGAGTGGGATATGGGTTGTATGACAGTGTGTGTGTTCCTGTGTGTGTGTGTGTGTGTGTGTGTGTGTGTGTGTGTGT
>NC_036866.1:45663305-45669141 GCF_002910315.2 Salvelinus sp. IW2-2015
GTGTGTGTGTGTGTGTGTGTGTGTGTGTGTGTGTGTCTCCACGTTGTTGTCACAGGGAGAGGTGGAAGTGTGTGATTGTGGTGGTGGATTAGCGCAGTATCTCACTGCACACTCTCTAAGACACCGTGGGGGGCTGTCGACTCAATATAACTGATTTCACCTCATCCCTCAATGGACCTTCTCCAACACTTTCAGCAGGCTGCAAGAAGAGGAAACGATATTTCACACTTCCAGCTCCCTGAATAGGACTTTTGATGTCTGATCGTATCCCCTTCACTTGCATCGTACTTCCTCCATTTTTCTTCACTGGCAAAACAAGCGTGTTTGATGTTTTTCAAACCCTTCCCAGTGAGTCAACAGAAGTCAATGTATGTGTCCCAAATGGTACCCTATTCCTTATGTAGTGGACTACTTGTGACCAGAGCTCTGGGCCCTGGTCACAAGTAGTGCACTATATAGGTAACAGGGTGCTATTTGGGACTCACACAAAGTCACTCTGCTGCTTCCCAGAAAGGTAGTAAAGAAGACAAACTCCAGGCCATTGTTTTCCAGTTTCAGAGATCCCAGTCCATGTTTCCTCTACGATACACGGGCTCTAAATAGTTGATGTTTTGGGAAGCTGTAGTTCGGGAGCGGGTCTTATCACAGACTGCTGCTCTGGTGCCGCCACCGCTGAGGAACAGATCAGGTTCAAAAAGTGTTTGTTTTCTTTCATATACTTTAAGTGTTTGATTGAGCCTGGAATGCCAAACGGGACTGATTTTGAACTTCTGGGACTATTCCTTGGGTTCCATTGCAGCAGGCAAGCTCAATCAAGGGAAGCTAAAGTATTTAAAAAAAGATATATACTATTTGAAGCCAGGTCTGAGAGAGGAAGCTGCTTATATCATCTCTGTTTTGCTCCGGCCCAGCTGTTTCAGCTCTCCGGGTTATCCAGCTATCTGCTGATGCTGATCGCCTTTGATGTGAAGAGCGCAGAGAGGCTGCAAAGAGGCGCAGCGTCAAGGGGAATCACTCTGGCACCAGTGACCCAGAATTAGCCTGTTTGAGTTCAGGTTTAAACAAATGGGAAGGATCGGGCTTTTCTTTGGACACAGCACAGCAGACCATCTGTCTTGTTTCCTCTTGACTCAGTTTTGACTGATAAAAGCCAATGAAGATGTTCTCTCTCCAAAGCTAAAGAAGATGTTTTCCATTCATCCTAGTAATCGAACAATGGCTCTCGAGTGAGTTACTGCCTGTTGTGACCGATTTGGATCTTGGTTCGCCTAAAGTGCAGCCAGCGACCCGAAGTATTCCCAGTTACAAGAACGGTTAAATWCCAAAGAATCCTCATAATGATTAATTCAAATGCCATTATTTCCAACGCTTCTTTCAAAACAAGAGTTTGAGATCATCAACAATCAAAGCGAAACAAACTTTGAGAGGTCTGTCATGGCGRCAGTTTGGAGAGAATGAGCAAAGACTAGTTTCTCAGGCATCGCAAATGATTATGTCATGGTTCCCTGCCTGAAGGTTATTCCGTGGTCTCCCTTCGCTCTGCCTTTTATGACTAATGTACACTTAATCTTCCACAGATGAACCGCTCAACTCGTTCCAGGATTTCCCCCTCTTTTCTATTGCGCTAACAATGCTGCCAAGCTTTCATTTAACAATAAAGACTATTATTCTATTGGAATGACTGTGGCTTTTGTTTCAGACCCTCATTTCATTTTTTCCCCTCCTTTCCTCCCTCCACCAGCATACTTTTTTGTCTAATGCTCGTCGGTTCACTTCATTCGTCTTCTCTGGCATTCATGAGGATTTGAGAGCAGGGATCATCGTGAACTCATAAAGTTTAATCCATCCCAGATCATTTTCTTCATTATATGATTTTGTTCTCTGGAACAGGGTCGAGAGGGAGTTTTTTTCCCTGGCCTAGAGGAATTAGAGGAGGAGCTGGTCCTGGGGTGGTGGGGAGTGGACAGCTGGGGGCTACAAGTCTGAGATGTCACACTTGTGCGTACCGTGAAGTGGCTCAATACACTCGGTCTGTGACAGACTGGTCAAACTGACTTAAGATGGGTCAAAACAGACGGACTACACACAGTCTATGACAGACTACACACAGTCTATGACAGACTACACACAGTCTATGACAGACTACACACAGTCTATGACAGACTACACACATCTTATGACAGACTTACACAGTTAGAAGATAGACACATCTATGACAAGACTACACACAGTCTATACAGACTACACACAGTCTATGACAACACTACGCAACACAGTCTATGACAGACTCACACAGTCTATGACAACTAATACAGTCTATGACAGACTAACAACAGTCTATGACAGACTACACACAGTCTATGACAGACTACACACAGTCTATGACAGACTACACACCAGCTACTATGACAGACTAACACACAAGTCTATGACAGACTAACACAGCTATATGACAACTACACACACGTCTATGTATGACAGACACTATATACAGTATAGACAGACTACATACAACGATACAGACTACACACAGTTATGACAGACTACACACATCTAAGAAGACTACACAGTCTATATGTAGACTTCACAACAGTCTATATGACAGACACACACAGTCTATTGAAGACACAAACAGTATATGACAGACAGCACACAGTTAATGAACAGAATCACACAATCACAGACTACACACATATACACATCCACACAGTCTTATACAGACTAACACAGTCTATAGACTGATAACACAGTCTATTACCAACTATACCACAGTCTATAATTACAACTACACACAGTCTATTACAGACTATCACAGCTATAATACAGACTACACACAGTCTATTACAGACTACACACAGTCTATATGACAGACTACAAACAGTCCATGCCAGACTACACACAGTCTATGACAGACTCCACACAGTATATGACAGACTTGGTCAAAACAGACAGACTAGAAGGTCATACGTCATCACAGCGCTGTAGGTGAGAAGCAGACCTACAGTACCAGTCAAATGTTTGGACACACATACTCATTCCAGGGTTTTTCTTTATTTTCACTATTTTCTAAATTGTAGAATAATAGTGAAGACATCAAAACTTGATGTTTTTTTGCGACTACACCTGAAGAAACGTTCAAAGTTCTTGAMATTTTTCCGATTTGACTGACCTTCATGTCTTAAAGTAACGGTGGACTGTCTACGTGATTCCATATGTGTTATTTCATAGTTTTGATGTCTTCACCGCTATTCTATAAGGTAGAACATAGTACAAATAAAGAAAAACCCTTGACCATGACGACAGGTGAAAGAAACCTTGTCAAAAATCATTCACTATTTCTGTTAGTTCTGCTCGGCTGCACGTGAGGGTTTTATAACGCTGACTAGACTTCTCAACATTCCCTGACTTCTAAACCTTTTCATTTAATGATTCTACCAGATCCAGCTACAGTTTATAGTGCGTATATACCCAGGAGCATAATGTGAAACACAGTTCATATGTGATGTACTATGTTTAGCGGCATTGTTTGCACCAAAGGGCGTTGTCTTGCAAATTAAAATGTCATTTAAAGTCAATGTGATTTGGGCAGAAGAAAAGTTTACAACAGCTAAAACATATTCCTTCATTCCAACTCTCATCACTGACATACAGAGCATTCGGAAAGTATTCAGAGCCCTTGACTTTTCCACATTTTGTTACGTTACATCCTTATTCTAAAATTGATTAAATCGTCCCCCCCCCCTCATCAATCCTCACGCAATACCTCTAATGACAAAGCAAAAACAGTTTTTTAGACATTTCTGCACGGAATATCACATTTACATAAATATTCAGACCCTTTACTCAGTACCTTGTTGAAGCACCTTTGGCAGTGATTACAACCCTGCGTCTTCTTGGGTATGACGCTACAAGCTTGGCACATCTGTATTTGGGGAGTTTCTCCCATTCTTCTCTGCAGATCCTCTCAAGCTCTGTCAGGTTGGATGGGGAGCGTTGCTGCACAGCTATTTTCAGGTCTTACCAGAGATGTTCAATCAGGTTCTGGCTGAGCCACTCAAGGACATTCAGAGACTTGTCCTGAAGCCACTCCTGCATTGTCTTGGCTGTGTGCTTAGGGTCGTTGTCTTGTTGGAAGGTGAACCTTTGACCCAGTCTGAGGTCCTGAGCACTCTGGAGCAGGTTTTCATCAAGGATCTCTCTGTACTTTGCACCATTCATCTATCCCTCAACCCCGACTAGTCTCCCATTCCTTGCAGCTTAAAAACATCCCCATAGCATGATGCCGCCACCCATGCTTCACCGTAGGGATGGTGCCAGGTTTCCTCCAGACGTGACGCTTGGCATTCAGGCCAAAGAGTTCAATCCTGTATTCATCAGAACAGAGAATCTTGTTTCTCATGGTCTGAGAGTCCTTTAGGTGCCTTTTGGCAAACTCCAAGTGGGCTGTCATGTGCCTTTTACTGAGGAGTGGCTTCCTGTTTGGCCTGGCGGCCAGCTCTAGGAAGATTCGTGGTGGTTCCAAACTTCTTCCATTTTAGAATGATGGAGGCCACTGTGTTCCTGAACATTCAACACTAAATACAGTGTTTGGTACCTTTCCCCAGATCTGTGCCTCGACAATCCTGTCTTGGAGCTCTACAGACAATTCCTTCGATCTCATGGCTTGGTTTTTGCTCTGACATGCACAGTCAACTGTGGGACCTTGTATAGACAGGATTGTGCCTTTCTAAATCATGTCCAATCAATTGTATTTACCACAGGTGGACTCCAATCAAGTTGAAGAAACATCACAAGGGTGATCAATGAAACCAGGATGCACCTGAGCTCAATTCCGAGTCTCATAGCAATGTTTCTGAATACCTATTTCTGTTTTTTATTCGTAATACATTTGCTAACATTTCTAAAAAMGTGTTTTTGCTTTGTCATTGTGGGGTATTGTGTGTAGATTGATGAGAAATAGTTTTTTTTAAATCCATTTTTAGAATGGCCGTATCCTCATTCCCTTCTGCTTGTAACACCTCTCTAACTTTCCCTTCATCAAATCAGCACCAGACACTCTTAGTGTCCTGAAAACACTGTTGTTGTTTTTGTGTTAAGGAACTGTTTCAATATTAAAGGAAGCCATTACATTATCCCCTTTGCCAAGTGTGTACAGCTGGTCCTGTAGCCGGGTGCTGTTGTGGGTGCAGCTGATTAGTAAGCTGGGGGGCTGTTGGCGAGGCCAGGAAAATACTGCAAGACTCTTTCTGTAACACAGACATTTCTCCTCTTCTCCCTGTGTTTGATTAGCTCACAGGAATTGAGGATGCCATGTTGTCTGCCTGCCATGTCTATTTCTTCCATTTCTTTGAAATACATTCAAATCTCAAAAGGAGACCAAGTGATCAAATGTTAGTCATTAGGTTTGTTTCTCAGCCTTTTTTAAAGCCGAATGTGTGATTTAGAATTCATTTCAGATCATTTGCAGGGTTATTTTATCGGACTATAAGTAAGGTTCCATTAACTACCTTTATTATCTTGAATTGACTACAAAGCTCATTATTGCTTTGGCCTCCACAGTAACTGTTATGCTAAGAGCTGAAAGAAAACATTGAAACTGTCTTTTCTTTCATGAGTGATTGATTTCAGATGTTTCGATTTTATTAGGATCCCCATTAGCCGATGCCAATGGCGACAGCTAGTGTTACTGGGGTCCGACACTAGAGAGAGAAATTAAAGCCGAAATACTTTACAATTTACAGTACATACAATTAAAAACATTAACATGTAGTGTGTGTGTGTGTGTGTGTGTGTGTGTGTGTGTGTGTGTGTGTGTGTGTGTGTGTGTGTGTGTGTG